>NC_142797.1:4173102-4206957 GCF_049724085.1 Artemia sp. Qi Xiang Cuo | reverse complement strand
AATTAGTTGGCAATTTAATTAAATAAGAAAACAAGTTTTTTTCAAATTAAAGTACCGAGAAATAATAAAACTTAAAACGAAAGGAAAATATTACTAATGTGAGTGTCTTCGTTCCCTCGTCAGTACTCCTCTCTTCATTCTAAAGTTCGAATTATATTTGAATAATACATCTCTGATATACAAAGGCCTTTTAATTAGAATAGATAATTCTTTTGAAAGTACTAAAACAAAAACTTTAAAGTAAAGAGCGAGGTATTAACAAGCAGGCGAACTCCCTCATATACATAGTAATTTCTATTCGTTTTCAGTTTTAATGTTGCTCCTTACTTTCAGTTGAGTTACTTCAGGTCAGTTATTTAATTTCTTATCGTATTTCAAACATTGCTGGGAAATCCGGCGTCAACTTCATAGAAATGTCCCATAGAATTTTGGACAGAGTTTAATTGGAAGCAAGTAATTAGTACTAACAAAGTATTTTTTTCTTTTCAGTTACTAACATTTTTTTCTCTTTCATCATGCTATTTAGGGAAAGAGTTATTAACTATATGTCGCGGAGTAGGTTTTTTTACGAACTAATGATATACGTAATTTTATGTCTATAGAGTGTATTTTTTCTCTCTACTCACTGTTCTCAGTTTTTGTGTACCATAAAAAATCATTTTAAAACAATTTTATTAGCCCTCTTTAAATTTTGTGTTGAAATGATGAAATTGTTGGCGGTATTCAATAAAAAATTCTGAAACAAAATGTAAGTAAGGATCAATAGGGCTTCAATTTATTAATCCTTTTCGGCGTGGAAGGAGTTGTCGTAGAAACATTGGAAGGTGCTCCTTTAGCTGAAAATTGTAAGTTTTAGTGCCTTTTTTATGAGTCAAAATCTGAGTTGTCAGGTTAGTAGCCCCTTCCCCTTGATTGCTTTCCCACTTCCCTTTCAACAAGCCCTGCAAGTTTCAACTTATTACCCTCGGCTATTCTAAAGATATTAAAAGAATAAGATTTTAATTGTTATTTCAAATATATAAGTTTCATCAAGTTTAATTTTACCTATCAAAAGTTACTTGTTTGAGAAAATTTGGCTTATTTTTGAAAAAAGGGATAAAGACCCCCTAAAAGCTATAGAACCTTAATACAAATCACACCATCATATTCAGCGCATCAGAGAACCCTACTTTAGAGGTTTCAAGCTACTACCTATAAAAATGTTGAATTTTCCATTTTTTGCAAGAAGAAAGGTCACGGATGCGTTTTTATTTGTTTTTTTTTCTTTTTCCCAGGGTTAATCGTCTTTACCCAGTGGTCCTAGAATATCGTAGGAGAGCTTAGGGGAACGAAAATTAAAAGTTCTAGTGCTCTTTTCAAGTGCCTAAAAAACGGAGGTAACTTAGGCCCCCTCCCATGCGCATTTTTTTCCTGAAGCCACCTAATCAAAATATTTAGATAACTATTTTGTTTATTATTGTCAAAAATGTGATACCTCTGTATGTTACTTTTTTTAGTGATATCAAAAGATATCTCTATTATAATTAAACTGCCGTTGTGATGCAGAGGTTTGTGAATCAAATTTTTTTTTAACTTTTAACGTAAACAGCGTGGTATTGACTACGGGGAGACCCCCCTCCTATACGTAATAAAAAAAAACAAGCGATACCGCTCAATAGTAATCGAAACTGTTAAAAACAGAATTTTGATGTCAATAAATGTATCAAAAGAATGGGCTTATAATGCCGATTCTAAATATATAAATTTTTATTAAGTTTAGTATTACTCATCAAAGTCTTCGAGCCCCAGAAAATTTACCTGATTTTTTAATGAGGGGAGAAACATCCCCTACAAGTGAAAGAATTTTAATGAAAAGCCCACCGTCAGATTTAACTTATCAGAAAACACTATAACATAGGTTTCAAGATAAGATTTGCAAAACTCTGCAACTATATCTGCAACGTATTTTTTGCCAGAAGAAAAATATAATAATATAGAAATTCGTTACGTAAGTTAATTTGTAAATTACGTCACAACCAAATTTAGAGACAGCCATTTAGCTGTCAAACTACCCCGCCATATGAAGAATTATGTATTTTGTAATTGCACGTGTCTGGGTTTTTATGAAAAATGACAAAAGAGACAAAAATTAACGAACAAGAGAGTAGTGAAGAATTATAGTATGCAAAGTAAAATTTGGCAGGGAGAGTCACTGTTGATAAATCTCTAGGGGTAAAACCGTGATTGAGTGATTTTGGGGGAACCAATTTTTTTTCGGGTTGACACATAAATTTTTGGGGAAATACCCATCAATTTTGTGATAGTGGAAGCCCTACTTGTTTTATAATCAGGAAAATTGAAATACTCAACAACATGATAAAGAAAAGCTCCGACTTTGAAGTTGACGCCATAAAGAATTGCCGTAGAATTAACTCAAAGTCAGCCGAACACCGCCACCTCTGCTAGCGGTGGTGCGCCGGTGGCGTAGCGACATTCAACAACTAATACAAACATTTTTTCCATGTTTTTTCCATATTCCGATCTCTATTCTTGTGATTACTTTATAGTCCTAAATTTCCAGTGGAGCCATTTGCCCATTCGGCCCTTACCCCCTTGTTGGTGCCCAGGTACATATACTGTCATTCATTCCTTAATATTTTAATGATTTCTAATATTTGAACAAAACAGTGAAAATGTTTCAAATATATTTTGTTTTCAGTAAAGCGCAATCTATGTTCTTGTCTTGAGTAGATTAAATAAAAAAAAACGTTTTTTTTAACTGAAAGTAAGGAACGAGGTTAAAACTTAAAACGAACAGAAATTATTCTGTTTAAACAATAAACTTTTCAAACAATTTAAATCCTGACACAAACAGTATTTTTTAATTAAATTTTTTATTTCTGAAGTTGACCTGAAAAATAAAACTTAATATCATTCCCAAAAGACTTTATCTATTGCTCTTTGACAACCTGGATAAACTCACACTCTTTTTATCTGTTTAAACTATAAGACCAGACATAATAATAGTAGTATTCCCAAAGGTTTCAACTCAATATATATATATATATATATATATATATATATATATATATATATATATATATATATATATATATATATATATATATATATATATATATATATATATATATATATATATATATATATATATATATATATATTTATATATATATATATATATATATATATATATATATATATATATATATATATATATATATATATATATATATATATATATATATATATATATATATAAACTCCCCTATTGAATTAACAAAAAGCATTCAAGTAATTTACAAAAAAAAAACTTATTTAGATCAGAGCAATAAATGCTACGTTTTGATTGGTTTAAAAAGGATTTTTTTGCAGCCCAAATTAAAAGCTCCTCTATTTAATTCAACTAATCGGACGAGAGAAATGGAGAAGGCGGGCCAATCCGAATTGTTCGTGACAACTTGCAAATCCTGGAGCTTTAAACAATTTTGTCCGTTTCTCAGAATTTGGGAAAATCTCCAGTGTTCGTGTCAATTTGGTGGGACGATTGCAAAGAAGCGTTTCAAGAACTGATTAACTGATTAACTGATATTAATGATTATTCTGCAAATTTAAAGCATCAAATAATGTTCCTGGAGCGACTTGAAAGAGGATGGAAGAAAGTGTTCAGTGATGAAAGTGGTGGAAGTAATGACACTAAAGGCCCTAAGTCCAGTTTACTTTGTCCAGGATTGATTCAAAACCCAGTATTTATACACATGGTTTATATCTTTAAGTTGGCTGCTTTCAATACTGTGCGGGCTGATCACGGGCGGATCCAGGATTTTTTTATTGGGGGGGGGCAAAATAGGATTATCCAATAAACTTGCGTTATAAGCACTTTTTTATTTAATAAAAACTTCCGTTAGTTAATAAATTACACTACTTTAGGGAGCGCGCGCCTCCCTCGCTCTCCCCCTGGATCTGTCACTGGGGATGATTGCGCATCATTGTATTTAAATATAAATTGTAGTGTTCAAAATAAAATTTGATGAAAGTGTTGGTATCATTTCTAAAATATTTTAATCATAAGTTAAAAGGAGAAAAAAATCTAAATGAAAAGAATGAAAATTTTACTGGTATTTGTATGATCTAAGACCTACTTAATATTCTTAAAACTATATGAAGATATCAGTACTTACATAAGAGGCTATGTCAGTGATAATAGCTACCCAGAGGAGGTTAAAAACAACAGTACCTAAAGTTCTTTTGATATCGTGTTGTCGTATAAACTCTGACAATTGTCGTCATGACAATGACAATTGTTTACCGTCCAAAAAATTTTTTTTATTCACTCATTCTTTGACAATAATAGAATTTGACCTATGGCCCTTTCTTCAGGTTAGGTCACCGCTTGAAGTGTATCAATCCTGGTAAATATTAACATTAGGCATGTTGATAAAAGAGAATGGGTTTCTCCCTTCTGAAATGACTAGAAACTCCCTGTAATTTGCAAACAATTCAAAATTCTTAGGTTGCAACTTAAAAGCGAGCCTTATTTCACAAGTCAACCTGTGCAAAATTTCATGTGAAAAACGTTAACAATATAAATTATCTTCAAACGTTTAATACTAATTTCGATGGGACATATACACTATTTAATTCTATTGATAATAAAAGAAAATAAATAATAATAATGATAATCTGTTTTTAAAAGCCTCTTAAAGCCATATACAAAAAAGACAAATGCTAAATAACAATTACACTCCCTTTGACATCCTTCTTTTCAATACAAAATTTTCTACTGCTAGAATTTAACGGGTAAACCGGGGCTTCGTTTGGAGTTGGCATGGGAGCCGTTGCCCCCCCAATAATGTGGAGAAAAAATATTATACATTCCAAGCCCTTTGACAATCCAGATATCATCCTCTCTTGCCCCCCCCCACCCCCTTTTAAAAATGCTGGAGAATCATCCCTATGGGGAGACAAAGACCTAACTAACCCACAAAACAGCCTATCTTCTCCTTTTTGGATAATTGATCCCCTTAAATGAGAAAGTTACTTACACCGGAGGAGGAAATGGCCCAACTCATAATCATTTTTCTCACATCTTAAGCAACTATATCTGACTTCCGGACACTCCCTCATTTTCCTTACAATTTACCTTAAACTGGAGAACAATTAGCTTGAATCTTGAACCAAATCCAGATACATCAAAAGAATTATATTTTAATTTTGATTTCAAATATATAAGTTTCATCAAGTTTAATCTTACCCATCAAAAGTTAAGCGCCTGAAAAAATTTGGCTGATTTTCGAAAAAAGGGGGAAA
The DNA here is from genome assembly GCF_049724085.1 of Artemia sp. Qi Xiang Cuo. Classification (NCBI taxonomy): domain Eukaryota; kingdom Metazoa; phylum Arthropoda; class Branchiopoda; order Anostraca; family Artemiidae; genus Artemia; species Artemia sp. Qi Xiang Cuo. Next base: position 4,201,650 of record NC_142797.1, on the reverse strand, counting down.
TACCTCCTAAAAGCTATAGAACCTTAATGAAAATCATACCATCATAATCAGCGTATCAGAGAACCATACTGTAAAGGTTAGGTTAGGTTGTAAAGGTTACAAAAATGTGGAATTTCCCATTTTTTGCCAGAAGAAAGATCACAGAGATAAGATAAGATAAGTTTTATTCTTCATTAAATACACATACAAAATTACATGTTATTAATCCCTCAAAGGCTCATTGGTCTGTACAAAGAGGAACGACATATGAATTACATACTCAGAGATAAAAAACAAAAGAAAATTTGAAATGATCACTTACTCAAATATGAAGGAGAACAAATGAAACTATAGATAAAATGAAAACTATAGAAAAAATTAGATTAAATAAACTAAATTTATTAATTATATTAAATATACTCAAAAAGAAAAATAATAAAAAAAAAAAAATATATATATATTATTATTACTATAAGCGAATTTCTATCGTCGAAACAGAATTATGTATATTGTCAGGTAGAACCAATATCATAATAGCTGTTACGATATTATTCATAACTCTTATCCAAGATATTTAAATATCATAACTTAAGCCATGTACAGCCCTTTTAAGCTTGTATTTAAAACTATATAAATTCCAGTTCAATCAGCTCTGCTTATTTCTAAGGCTAGGTAGCAAAATTGAGGTTTATGGGTTATTTCAGTCATAAGGCTTATAATTATTAGACTGTAATAAAATGGTGCGAAAGCAATAAAATTTAACCCGTCTTCATGAATGCTAATCCTTAGTAAACTATACAAGTTTCAGCAATAAATATTGATTGTAATACCAGAGGTTTGGGAGTCATAGCGCATATAAGAATACAATAAAACAGGAAAAAAAATACCGGGTAAATCAAATCCAAAAAAAAAAAAAAAAAAAAAAAAATAATTATTCAGTTTTATTCTTATCTAAATGGTCCATAATAATTGGATTTAAATTGCCAAACGTGTGGCATTTATGTACTGAATAAGGCAGGGAGTTCCAAACCTGATGACAAGCGATGATGGGCTTGAAATCTGACCGCACAGTGGAAGTACGAGGACTGCAGATATTATGTGACGAACGAAGGTTATATGGAGCTGAATCAGAAATAAACTGAGAAGTTTTTTGAAGGGATTTTGGAAAATTGCCATGAAGCTGATTAAAAAAAAAATAACCAAACTAAAGATTGTATATATACTGTTTATTTAGACGGGGTCTGGGGTAAGACGGGGGGGTGACAATAAAATTTTGCGTATTTTTAAAAAAATTGAAAGAACACGACCGCAGTGTAGAAGGACAAGTAGACATTCATACTATGGGGTAGTACGAGACATATGACTGGACAAGGCAGAAAAAAAGAAGCTTCAGAATAGATCCAGGATAGGTGTGTTTGAGTTTTCGAATGACACCCAAACTCCGTGAGACCTTAACCCTAATCATGGCTATATGGTGTCTAAACGAAAGGTTCTCATCAAACAGGATACCAAGAAACCGGACCAAACGATTCTTTGGTCTACACAAGGAGCCTTGTGACACATGAAGCTGTGTCAGTTGAGCGAAAGCTACACCAATTCGAGAAAAAATAAGAAAATGTGACTTGGTAACATTCAATGCCAATTAATTTACCTCAGACCATGAAACTCCTCTCTCACATAGTGCCACCCGATTTGATCTGACCTCACATTCCGTCCTCCCTTGAGTCCCAAAAGTGCTGTCATCAGCAAAAGCTACGAAACAATCCTCATTAGAAGTAGCGTTGGGACACGAAGGAACAGCCGGACGAGAAATATTGCAGCATACCAGAGGACTGGTGTTCTTGACTGCTGAAATCTGATCATTGACATAAATCAAAAATAAACGGGGCCAAGAACATATCCCTGGGGGACACCATATTCTACTTCAGAAGGGCTCCAGAAAGGTGGATCTATTGAAATAAGTCTACCAGAAAGATATTATTCAAACCAAGAGAAAACATTTGATCTTATACCAATATGAAATAATCTCCAAATAAGAATCTGATGAGTCAAAGAATCAAAAGCTTTACAAACATCCAAAAATACCGCTGCCTGGATAAGACCAAAATCTATTGCCGAATGAATGAAATTCAAGAGAGTTGCACAAACATGCTCTGTAGAGTGATTCGCTCGGAATCCAAACTGGAAATCATGGAAAAAATTTTTGACATCCAGAAAACTAAGAAGCCTTTATAGCATAGCCTTCTCAAAAATTTTGCTGAAAACAGATAGAAGAGAAATTGGCCTGTAATTAGCAGGATCACTCTGGGACCCACCTTCATACAGCACTATAACCTTAGCTCGCTTGAGTGATTCAGAGGAAATTCCATTCACGAAAGACAGATTGACAAGCTTAGTCAATGGTGACAGAATAGCAGGAAGAACGGCACGGACAACCCGTGTAGGAAGTCTGTCTGGCCCTGAAGACGATGAACCTTTAAGTTTCATGTGAACCTTTAAGTTTCATGAACCTTTAAGAAATGTCCCAACATTTCTATGACAAACTTTGTCCTTAGCGGCAGATAGGATCTCACATCGCCTCTTTGTCAATGCTTCCGAGAGGAAGCGGGTTTATTTGTTTTTTTTCCCAGGGGTAATTGTATTTACCCAGTGGTCCTAGAATATCGTAGGAGGGCTCCTTGGAACGGAAATTAAAAGTTCTAGTGCCCCTTTTAAGTGAAAAAAAATGGAGGGCAGCTAGGCCCCCTCCCACACTCATTTTTTCCCAAAGTCACCCAATTAAAACTTTGAGATAACCATTTTGTTCAGCATAGTCGAAAATCAATTAGAAATGTCTTTTAGGATGACTTAATCCACCAGAGCTCCCAGGGGAAGGGCTGCAAGTTGTGAACTTTGCCCATTGAACTACGAACTTTGTAGAGGAAACATCCCCTACAAAGCGCCCTAAGTTTGCTTATATTCAATTTTATTACGTTTTTACGAGTGACACAATAATTTTTTAGGGAGGGGGGATCAATCCTGTGGTGGGGCTGTCTGGTTGGTCTTTTGGTTGAAACATTCAGATAAGAGCATAGTAAAGAAGCCATATATTTCAGGTGAAAATAACTTTGTAATTGTTGGACATTAGTGAAGCTTCAGCATTTTTACTGGAGTACAATAAAGGGTTCATATCCATAGACAGAAGTCATTCTTAGTTGAGTACTGGGGAGGGGGTATTACAGGTACTGGAGGGTACAGGAATTTTGGAACATATGATAAAAAAAAACAACCTAAATTTGCTTTAAATATGTAAAAAAACTTATTTTGGGAAAATAGTTCATAAAAGACACAGGGCACCCAAATGGAAAAAAAACGATGTTGGCATGTGGCCACCCCAGGCCTAGGTCTTCAACATCATATTTTTTCAAGCGAAAGTGAAAAAGTTACTATTTTGCAAAGAAGCTACTCGGTTAACTGTAATAGTCTTTAGTATAGTCACTTCAGTTGACTTTGAAGTTCATAATTTTGGAGTTTTGCCAATAACTGAGCTTAACTGTTTTCTTGATTAAATAAAAAACAAGTTTTTTTTACTAGAAATAATGACCTTAAAAAATAATTTGAAAACAAAAAACAATTTTCATTTTGAAATTAAAAATTAAAACCAAAAATTATTATTCCATGTTTGATGGATATGCCTCTCCAACAATTATGTTTGATGGAGGTGCCTCTCCTTAACATCCCACCCATTACGGGAAAATAGGTTTTCCCGAACAGCCAAAGGAATTATCTTACCATTGATATTTGCTAATGCTGTATAATTGTGGACTAATATCTGCTAAATACGTTGGAGAGATCTTTTTTCGTATGTCAGATTTTGGCCCCAAAAGGAGTTTGGCCATCTGTAAATAGGAGCATCGTAGAAAACTCTAAGGGGCACATATTGGGGTCCTTAAACAAATAATGTCGGTAGGTCTAGCTAACTCTCTAAGAAATATACCTCTCCCCCTCATGGAAAACTCATCTTTGGAAATTTCATCCATCTTAAAGTGCATTCCCCCTACCCGTCAAATTAAATCCAGACAGTTCTATCCTCGCTGAGAATCCCCCCTACCGGTTAAATTTCTTGCGAAAGCTAAAGCCTCAAAAAATCTTCTGAGCATTCTATCAGTTGAGTTAGACTTTATCTTCTCATCGGGGAAAATCCTCCTTCAGTGGAATTGATGTCTACAAAATAAAAAACGCCATCACCCTAAACAATATAGGTCACGCATTCCATCTAGGAATTAAAAGTTTGTAATATATACATTAAGTTCCTTGAAAAGAAGTTAGTGTATTACTCCAAGCAAATTTCCACAGTGTAATATCTCCCATCAAAAATCAACAAATTAAAATTTCCCTCCCAGTGGCATATTCTGTCACGAGGTATTTACCCCCCGAACAACCCCTTCTTCCCAGAAAAATGTTAATATACTTTCCAATAACAAAGACTATACACAGACAATGGTGAAATTTTCATAACATACAGGCCTATCTCCGTAGACTCTGGGGTTTGATTTTAAACATAAAGACATAGTTATTTTATATTTCAACAATACTGAAGAAAATGGCTGTCTCAAAATTTAGATCAAATAACTGCTGGAAAAAATGGGCATTTGAGGGGATACAGCTGCCCTCCAATATTTCGGTCAATTAAAAGAGCAGTAGAACTTTCAATTTCCGTTCAAATTCTTCCTCTTCCGATCTTTTAAGACATTAAAATTCCACTATTTTCAGATAGGAGCTTGAGACTATTACAGTGAGGTACTCTGGCACGCTAAATATGGCGTGATTTTCATCAATTTTTTTTTTATTTTATGGGATGTTTCCCCTCTATTTTAAAAATCAAACAAATTTTCTCAGGCTCGTAACTTTTTATGGATAAGATTAAGCATGATGAGTCATATGGTTTTTCCGATAATATTTTGGTTACTATTGCGACGAGTCACTCCTTACACGCAGTTAGTTACTATAAACTGTTTGATTTCATATAGTCTTGAATATATTTTTAACCTTGTCTCTAGAGATAAGATTACTTACCTAGCTTTAATGGATATTGATCTATTAAAAAATTATTAAACTTACTTTATTATTGATCATAAATAATTATTAATTCGTCGGTATGCCTTCCGTTGGATTCCTAATTATACTGTATATGGCTCATATTAGTTTGACCTTCATTAAAAATAAGAATCAGGGGACACCTTAAAGAATTCTAATTGCACATGAACAGCTTAAGACTTCATCCTGAATAACGCCTAATTTCTTGGTGTATCTATGAGTTGAAAAAATATACTTGAAAATTAAAAAACTGAGATACTGAAGCGCCCTATTTAACTGTGGACTCCACATATATTTTCTTACTATACAAAGTTTTTTAATAAGTTTATAGTTACAAGTATAAATTTGAATACATGTGATATAACGTATATTCTATATGTCTTGCCTGCAATGTGCTTCTTATTTCAAAAAGTATCGTATTTAATATATTATTAGAACTAACTGATTAGATAACCCGTCGGGACAAATCGGTTCATCATGTTTTGTTATTTTTTTAATTGAAAAAATAGAAAAACAATTCAATCATATTAAATTAATTTATTCACAATAACAACTCAAATATTCGGACTTTTCAGACTCCCTACACGTTGGACAAGTGAAGGGACTTCTCTGTATCTTAACCCTCCCTCTATCAGGTCATCTCCCCCCAAGCGTACAAAATGCCTCCCGTACGAATCGACCCAAATATACTGTATGCTTTTGAAACCCAAATTTTATAGATGTTTCTTATCACCGGGCTTCTTTAATTTTCTAAATATTCTGAGGGATTCTGACTAAATCTTGTCTTCTTGCTAAACCTGATCTCTTGAATTTGTAGCACTTTTTCCACCTCAAAATTTTTTTCAGATGACTTAACCCCCCTTACAACAACCATTACTGCTGACTTCTCTAGATTTAAAACCAGACTCTTTTCCTTAAAATGTTTTTATACACTCTATATTGCACGCTGCAGATTCTCTGTACTATTTGCCAATAAAGCTATATGATCGGCAAAAGTGTGGACATTATTAATCAAATAATTGCAATTCACTTACTTTCCTTTTCCTTAAATAGCTTTCAATTTCATTAATATACGACGAAAAAATCTTCGGAGACAAAGTACAACCTTGTTTCACCCCTAACCAGCTAAATATTTCCCACACTACAAACTTTACCGTCAAATACTTTGGTATTAAAATTCGCACCTTTTATTCCTACACTCCTCATTATAGAATGTCCTAATAGCCTGTCTCTCTCTATTTTTGAGAAAAAGCTTGTCTACACCATTGCCCAAACTTATGATACTATAATTCCCTTCTCTCTCTCTCTCTCTCTCTCTCTCTCTCTATATATATATATATATATATATATATATATATATATATATATATATATATATATATATATATATATATATATATATATATATATATATATATATATATATATATATATATATATATATATATATATATATATATATATATATATATATATATATATATATATATATATATATATATATATATATATATATATATATATATATATATATATATATTTATATATATTTATATATAATAAATTGATATATTTTGGTGTTTGATAACGAAGTTAAAAACTGCCGACATTCTTAAAAATAATCCGTTCAACGCTTTGGCATTGCTCAGTAGAATTAAATGCTGGGAGTTGAGTAGGCTATTGTTTGTGTTTTTTTCTGTAATTATTTAAATTTTTTCATTTTGAGATACTTTTACTTTATTTGACATACTTTTTACCTGGCCTTTAGGAAATTGTTTATCTCTAATATGTATTGAATAAATAAATAAGTAAATTCCTTTAAACTGTAAGTAAGAGGGGCTTTAAAACTTAAAACGAACATAAATTATTAAACAGTTCGTGGTAACGAACTGTAAGTAAGGAGCGACCCGGCTCAATGGTAACCGAAACTCTAGAAAACGGGTTTTTGATACCAATAGATATATCAAAAGAATCAGATTTCAATGCTGATTTCAAATATATAATTTTCATCAAGTTAAGTGCTACCCATCAAAAGTTACGCACATGAGAAAATTTGGCTGATTTTCAAAAAAAGGGGGAAAGACCCCCAAAAAGTTATAGAACCTTAATGAAAATCACACCATCATATTCAGCGTATCAGAGAACCCTTCTGTAGAGGTTTCAAGCTCCTATCTACAAAAATGTGGAATTTTACATTTTTTGCCAGAAGAAAGATCACGGATGCGTGTTTATTTGTTTGTTTGTTTGTTTGTTTGTTTGTTGTTTTTTTTCCCAGGGTCGACCCATGATCGTATCGACCCAGTGGTCGACCCATGATCGTATCGACCCAGTGGTCCTAGAATATCGTGGGAGGGCTCATTGGAACGGAAATTAAAAGTTCTAGTGCCCTTTTTAAGTGACCAAAAAAAATGTAGGGCAGCTAGGCCCCCTCCCACACTTATTTTTTTCCCAAAGTCACCCGATCAAAATTTTGAGATAGCCATTTTGTTCAGCATGGTCGAAAATATGATAAATATGTCTTTTAGGATGACTTAATCTCCCGAAGTTCCCAGAGGGAGGGCTAAAAGTTATGAACTTTACCAACTTTTAAAATCTAGGCCTTTTTTTGTTTTTTGGTACGTATACAGAAGTTTTATGTAGGTTTTTTTTCTGGTAGGGGGTGGTAAGGGGGGGTCACTTGGTATCTTGGAGGATCTGTTCATGAAGGAAGTTTTCATGGGGGAAGGGAAATTGCCATGAAGGGGGCGCCGGACTTGCCATTATTATTTATTGATTATTGGGAAGTATACAACCATTTTCAGGAAGGATTTTTTCTGGAGGGGGGGGGTGGGCTAGAGGAGGGGGTTACTCTGGAGAATATTTCCGTGGAGGATGAGTCTTTGGGGGAAGGGATATTTCTATGAAGGGGGTGCCGGATTTCCAAGCATTATTAAAGAAAAGATCAGAAATTAAAAAAAAAAAACAAGTTTTTTCAACTGAAATGTAAGAAGGAATATTAGAACTTAAAACAAACAGAAATTATAACGTATGTGAGGGGGTTCTCCCCCAAGTCAATAACACGCTCTTTACGCTACAGTTTTTTTTAGTGCTTTCATAAGAGCTATCTATTTTAATTAAACGGCCTTTGTGATTCAGCGGTTTGTTAATCAAAGTTTTTTTTAACTTTTAACTTAAAGAGCTTTTTATTTACTAAGGGTAGAACCCCTTCATATAAGTAATAACATATACGTAATAAAAAAAACAATAAAAAAAACAAGCGATACGGCTCAGTAGTAATAGAAACTTTTAAAAACAAAATTTTGATGTCAATAAATGTATCAAAAGAATGTGTTTATAATGCTGATCCTAAATATATAAATTTTATTAAGTTTAGTATTACTCATCAAAGGCTACGAGCCTGAGAAAATTTACTCGATTTTTTAAAGAGAGGGGAAACATCCCCTACAAGTGAATGAATTTTAATGAAAATCACATCGTCAGATTCAGCGTATCAGAAAACCCTATTACATAGGTTTCAAGCTCATATCTGCAAAAATCTGCATATTTGTATTTTTTGCCAGAAGAAAAATATACGAATATAGAAGTTAGTTACGTAAGTTAATTTGTAAAGACATCCATTTAGCAAAAGAAAAGTAAAATTTTTATGCAAATAAAAGCTGCATTAACTAAAAAACGATCAGAAATTAAATAAAAAAAACAAGTTTTTTAAACTGAAAGTAAGGAGCGACATAAAAACTTAAAACGAACAGAAATTATTCCGTATATGAAAGGGGCCGTCCCCTCCTCAACGCCTCGCTCTTTACGCTAAAGTTTGACTCTGTCTCACAACTTTATTTTTTAAAACAATAAAAAACAATATATATATATATATATATATATATATATATATATATATATATATATATATATATATATATATATATATATATATATATATATATATATATATATATATATATATATATATATAACTAGTATTACTAGTATTACTACTATTACTAGTATTACTAGCATAACTAGTATAACTAGTATTAACTAGGAGGCGAACTCCCTCATATACATAGTAATTTCTATTCGTTTTCAGTTTTAATGTTGCTCCTTACTTTTAGTTGAGAAAACTTGTTTTTTTATTTAATTTCTTATCGTTTTTCAAACAATGCAAATTGTTTTATCGTTTTTCAACGTTTTCAAAAACCAAAAAAAAGTTCGGTACTGTTCTATTAGCTACAAGAAGCGCGCAAAGGGAATTTTAACTAGAGCTATTAAAATAAACCGAAATTTTTTTAAAATATGAGAACTTTCTTCTTTTTTTTATGGGAATTCAAAACAAATATGGACTCTCAAGTCTATTAAATTGCGAATCCCTCCTGAATATAAGTTGTCACTTTTGATTAGATTGCACTTTAATGAAATAATAAAACAAGTTTTTCAACTGAAAGTAACGAGCAACAATAAAACTATGAACTACCCCGCCTTTTGTGCCTTATACTTTAGAGGTTTCAAGCTCCTACCTATAAAAATGTTGAATTTTCAATTTTTTGCCAGAAGAAAGGTCAGGGATGCGTTTTTATTGTTTTTTTTTCTTTTTCCCAGGGGTAATCGTATTGACCCAGTGGTCCTAAAATATCGTAGGAGGAAAATAATTTCTTAGACCACACTGCTTTTCCATTAAAAAAAAAAAAATTTTTTAAACAAGAAAAACGGGTTTTAATTTTCTAACAAGCAGTGAACTAAAAAAAAATTAATTATGCACAAAAGCTCCTAATATTTCGGCCCCAAATCCGGGTGCCTTTCTCAACGTAAAAAATAAATAAATAAAAAAAACAAAAAAAAAAACAACTTAAATTACATTACAATAAAACATACTAAACACATAAAGAGAACAAAAAGCAAAACCGAAAGAAAAATATAAATAAATAAGAACAAAACTCACATATTAATTAAACACTTCCATGCACTGAATGTCTTTCAACTGGCCTCCTCTCAGTATATAAATGGAAATATATTAAATAAACACTTCCATGTACTGAATGTCTATATTGATTATACTCGCCTCCTCCCAGTATATAAATTGAAATCTATCAAAATTGAAGAATATATTTATACTTAGACCAAAACAATAAAAGGTCAACTAACCCCCCCGGTCCATAACCCTTAATTAAATTTCACAAGTTCGTCAACCATTTTATGAATTATAAATTGAATGGATTTTTTTTGTTGCAAGCTTAGCTGCAGTTCGTTTACTTTTCTCATCATTTAACCCATTCTGACCTTTGTTCGCAAGGTCATCTTTCGTTTCAGAAATATTATTAAAATCAGTACTGGTTGAATATCTTGCCTGCATTTTAATTAAACTATTATAAATTGAATTGATCCCACATTCCCCTTCATCTCTATTTATACTAGTACCCCCATATATTATCTTTTTTATTTCTATAATTTCCCTGAAGCTTTGTAAAAGTCCTACAGACGTATCTACTATTTTTGTTTGATCAAATAAAATACTGTGATGAGGAAAATTATAAAGATGTTCTGCAACCGCTGCCTGCAAATAAAGGCAAGATATTCAACCAATACTGATTTTAATAATATTTCTGAAACGAAAGATGACCTTGCGAACAAAGGTCAGAATGGGTTAAATGATGAGAAAAGTAAACGAACTGCAGCTAAGCTTGCAACAAAACGAATCCATTCAATTTATAATTCATAAAATGGTTGATGAACTTGTGAAATTTAATTAAGGGTTATGGACCGGGGGGTTAGTTGACCTTTTATTGTTTTGGTCTAAGTATAAATATATTCTTCATTTTTGATATATTTAAATTTATATAATTGTAGGAGGCGAGTAGAATCAATATAGACATTCAGTACATGAAAGTGTTTATTTAATTTATTTCCATTTATATACTGAGAGGAGGCCAGTTGAAAGACATTCAGTGCATGGAAGTGTTTAATTAATATGTGAGTTTTGTTCTTATTTATTTATATTTTTCTTTCGTTTTTGCTTTTTGTTCTCTTTATGTGTTTAGTATGTTTTATTGTAATGTAATTTAAGTTGTTTTTTTTTGCTTCATTTTTTTATTTTTTTTTTACGTTGAGAAAGGCTCCCGGATGTGGGGCCGAAATATTAGGAGCTTTTGTGTATAATTAATTGTTTTGTAGTTCACTGCTTGTTAGAAAATTAAAACCCGTTTTTCGTGTTTAAAAATTTTTTTTTGTTTTTAATGGAAAAGCAGTGTGGTCTAAGAAATTATTTACGTCTAGCCTACGGGTGGCAAAAGACCAATTCAATTTTATTATTTTTGAATTTAGCAAAAAAACATGTCAATACAGTTACGCAACAAAATGTTTTATAAAAATTCAGATTAAATAAGACAATTAAAAAATCTTTCCTTCTTAATTATACTTTAATTAAATATATTTAATTAAATCACACTAGACGATTAAATTTACTAGACTTAAACAATGTTATGAAAGATAAACAGTTATAGAGATCACAAGTTTTAAAATATATATATATTTTAAAATATAGCCTTGGTAATTTCCTTAATACAAATGATTTTCAACAAATTATATCAATCTTTAAAAATTCTTTTCAACATATTCTAAGATTATCTTAGGAAAGACTAAACCAAAATTTTTGCAGTTAAAAAGAGAAAAGGAAAAACAAAAACTATCAATGTATAAGCCTATTTAGTTCCCAGGTCCTGGGGTGATTAATTTAAGCAAAAAGGAGTTAACCAAAGAAAAACAGGAAATCCTTGAAAGAGGTATAAAATTTGGACTAAATCATAAAAATTTACCGATAGAGGAAATTATTTCAAAGATTGAAACAGTGATCTATAAGTTTCCAAAAGTTATATATAACGTAGATGAATTAAGACTAAGGGTAGTGAATATTTTAACAGATTTTGGTAGTTATCAAGAAAAAGTTAAGAACAAAGATATTAAAATTTTAAAAGATTTAAAAAAAGATGATTCTCTAATAATAACGAAAGCGGATAAGAGCAATACAGTAGTAATACTAGAAAAAGATGATTATGAGAGTAAAATAGAAACAATTCTAAGATATACTTCAACATATATAAAACTTAACTCGGACCCAACTAATTTGTATGTTAAAAGATTAAGAAAAGATTTAGAAGACCTTAAAACAAACGGAAGTATCACACCCCAGATGTATCACAAGTTCTTTACAAGTGGATCAGTTAGCCCTAGAATATATGGTTTGCCAAAAATACATAAAACAGGTATCCCCTTAAGACCTTTTGTTTCAACAACCAATTCACCAACGGTAAAAATCGAGAAATGGGCAGCAATGACACTTAAACCATTATTATATCTCCAAAATTCGTATATAAGAAACTCTAAATTTTTAAAAGATAAACTTATAAGTTTAGAAATATCCGAATAATCTAGATTGTTCAGTTTATATATAAAATCCATGTATACGTATAGTTCTTTTGATAAATCGTTCAGTATTTTATCAAAAAAACTTGAGGAACGAAAAAATGATATAGAAGAATTACCTTTGGGAATTGAACTGGAAATTATATTAAATTTAGTCAAAATAACTAGCAGATCTACTAACTATTTCAGGTTTAGAGATAATTTTTACCATCAAATTAGGGGTTTAGCAATGGGAGGGCCTTTAAGTCTGTTGTTAGCAAACATTTATGCAGAGTATGTTGAAAAGTTATCTATAGAAACATATTTTTTAAAACCTAAATTTTGGGGCAGATATATTGATGATATTTTAATTATTTGTAACTACGGTGAATCAGAAATTGAAAGTTTCTTGGAACATTTAAATAATTTGGGAGGAGAGTTAATTTTTACAATTGAAAAGTAAACAGATAATAAGTTACCGTTTCTAGATATTTTGATCCATAGAAATAATAATGAACTAGCATTTTCAATTTACCGTAAACCGACTAGTAACAACCGTTATTTGTCTTTCACATCAAATCACCCGATCCAAGTAAAAAGGGGTGTGGTTATTTTTTTAGTGGATAGGATATTAAAATTAACATCACCAGGATACATAAGAAATGAACTAATTTTTATTAAGGATATTCTAATAGGTAATTGCTATCCGGGAAAAATGATTTCTCAAATAATTGAAAAGAGGAAAAAAAAGTTGATGGAGCCACAAATATTAGAAGAAGATGGGTCAAATCAAGAAACAAATTACATAACTTTGCCTTTTGTACAAATTTTATCACAAAAATTAAGAAGAGAATTAAAAAAACATAATATAAATACAGCATTTAAATCAGGATATAATATAAGCTCGTTGTTAAATAAAGGGAAAGACAAGATACCGAGAAATTTGCAAAAGGGAGTATACAAAATTCCATGTTCTTGTGGAAAATTATATGTGGGTAGAACGCAACAAACTTTAGAAAATAGGCTAGAACAACACAAGAATGCAATAGATTACGCTCTAAAACAAAACAAAACACCCGACACGTTTGAGTCAGCGGTTGCAGAACATCTTTATAATTTTCCTCATCACAGTATTTTATTTGATCAAACAAAAATAGTAGATACGTTTGTAGGACTTTTACAAAGCTTCAGGGAAATTATAGAAATAAAAAAGATAATATATGGGGGTACTAGTATCAATAGAGATGAAGGGGAAATAGGGATCAATTCAATTTATAATAGTTTAATTAAAATGCAGGCAAGATATTCAACCAATACTGATTTTAATAATATTTCTGAAACGAAAGATGACCTTGCGAACAAAGGTCAGAATGGGTTAAATGATGAGAAAAGTAAACTAACTGCAGCTAAGCTTGCAACAAAACGAATCCATTCAATTTATAATTCATAAAATGGTTGATGAACTTGTGAAATTTAATTAATGGTTATGGACCGGGGGGTTAGTTGACCTTTTATTGTTTTGGTCTAAGTATAAATATATTCTTCAATTTTGATAGATTTCAATTTATATAATGGGAGGAGGAGAGTATAATCAATATAGACATTCAGTACATGGAAATGTTTATTTAATATATCTCCATTTATATACTGAGAGGAGGCCAGTTGAAAGACATTCAGTGCATGGAAGTGTTTAATTAATATGTGAGTTTTGTTCTTATTTATTTATATTTTTCTTTCGGTTTTGCTTTTTGTTCTCTTTATGTGTTTAGTATGTTTTATTGTAATGTAATTTAAGTTGTTTTTTTTTTTTGCTTTATTTATTTATTTTTTTTTCCGTTGAGAAATGATACCCGATGTGGGGCCGAAATATTCGGAGCTTTTGTTCATAATTAATTGTTTTTTATTTCACTGCTTGTTATAAAATTAAAACCCGTTTTTCGTGTTTAAAAATTTTTTGTTGTTTTTTATCGTAGGAGGGTTCATTGGAACGAAAATTATAAGTTCTAGTGCCCTTTTCAAGTTACCAAAAAAAGGAGGGCAACTAGGCCCCCTCCCAAGCTCATTTTTCCCGAAGCCACCTGATCAAAATTTTGAGATAACCATTTTGTTTAGTATGGTCGAAAATGTTATTTTATTTTATTTAATTTGAGTGTTTTTCTGTCGGGCTATCGAATATGATAGTTTTTATATTATCTTTAAGAATTTCTTCGGTTAAAGCAGAAGCAAATTGCTATGTGTGTATATATATATATATATATATATATATATATATATATATATATATATATATATATATATATATATATATATATATATATATATATATATATATATATATATATATATAGAAGAATTCAAGAAAAATATATACATCAGTAAACAACGCAGGATAGAACTGTCACACTCAATCCAAGTAACTGAGCAGCAGATAGTAGTTTGGTTCCAAAATAGAAGGTCGAAACTGAAAAAGAATACAAAAGCTCTAAGAAAAGCAGAAGAAACAAAGAATAATACAAGTAGATTTTGTCAACCAGAAAACCATTATGTGTACAATTTTATGTTTACTTTTTCTGGGCCTACACATATACAAGGCCCCATGACCAGTTCAGGCTGTGAAACAGTGACCCAGTCAATGAACCTTGTGGAAAACAGTGTAGGTGATTAGTTTATGACCTTAACCAGATCTTTCCTATGGAATATATATTAAGAGAACAAGTAAATCATTCATAAAGTAATTCAATCAATTTTTTATGTCCAGTCCCTTTACACACGTGTTTGTTATATCCAACACAAGGGACTATAACTAAGTATGATAAAAACACGGCCCTAATAAGGCAGCATTTGCCTTCCCATGAAAGATCGTTAAATCAAAAATATTTTAACATTAATCATACTAGCCAAAAACACCAACAATACCAACCCTACCCACCCCAACCTACGAATACCAACCACCAACACAACAAACCCTACCAACCCCCCACTACTCATAACAAAAACCAACACAACAATCCTTCCAAAATATTTAATTATACAATTGTTATACAACATTAGTATAAAACTGATTCAGTGTCCCATACAAGATCTATTCATCGCAATTTGGTCCCAGTCTAATTAGAATATTAAAATAATGATAAGTTATATTTTAATTTTTAGCTTTGTATTGGGGTTGACCAGCTCATTTCATTTGGTCAACCTTACTTAAAATTCCCATGCTTTTCTCAAAGAATTTTTATTTTGTAACTTTGACCTGAAATTTTTTTAGATAGGTTGATTTAAGCTGTATAAACGTATTTAGTTGCATATAAATTTGGTTATTATATTTGACGATACTTAGTAGAATCTCACAATACGTGAATGTACATTTTTTGTAAATGAATAAAATATTTTGTACATATTTGAATTTTTTTTAAGCTTCTAATTTAAGATATAAAAATTGTTTCTTTTACAGATTATTGAGCTGTAATTTCATATTGAGCTGTAATATATATATATAAATATATATATTATATATATATATATATATATATATATATATATATATATATATATATATATATATATATATATATATATATATATATATATATATATATATATATATATATATATATATATATATATATATTTATATGCTTTTCTCAAATAATTTTTATTTTGTAACTTTGACCTAAAATTTTTTGAGATAGGTTGATTTAGTTTCATTTAAGCTGTATAAACGTATTTAGTTGCATATAAATTTGGTTATTATATTTGACGATACTTATTAGAATCTCACAAGACGTGAATGTACATTTTTTGTAAATGAATAAAATATTTTGTACATATCTGAATTTTTGTTAAGCTTCTAATTTAAGATAGAAAAATTGTTACTTTTACAGATTATTGAGCTGTAATTTTATATTGAGCTGTAATATATATACATATATAATATATATATATATATATATATATATATATATATATATATATATATATATATATATATATATATATATATATATATATATATATATATATATATATATATATATATATATATATATATATATATATATATTTACATGCTTTTCTCGAAGAATTTTTATTTTTTTACTTTGACCTAAATTTTTTTTAGGTAGTTTGATTTAGCCTAAGCTGTATAAACATATTTAGTTACATATAAATTTTATGAGTATGTATGACAATACTTATTAGAATATCAAAATACGTAAATGTACTTTTTTTGTAAATAAATAAAATCTTTTTTACATATTTGAATTTTTTTTAATTTTCTAGTTTAAGATATAAAAATTTTTTCTTTTATAGATTATTGAGCTGTAATTTTATATTGAGCTGTAATATTATATTGAGCTGTAATATATATATATATATATATATATATATATATATATATATATATATATATATATATATATATATATATATATATATATATATATATATATATATATATATATATATATATATATATATATATATAGGCTACTACAGGTTAGTAACCCCTTCCCCTTAATTACTTTCCCAATTCCCTTTCAACAAGCCCTGCAAGTTTCAACTAAATATACTCGGCTCTTTTAAGGATATTAAAAGAATCAGATTTTAATTGTGATTTCAAATATAGAATTTTCATCTAGTTTAAATCAACCCATCAAAATTTACGCGTTTGAGAAAATTTGGATTATTTTCAAAAAAAAGAGATAAAGACCCCCTAAAGGCTATAGAACCTTAATAAAATCGATAAGACAGTCATCGATATGTTTTCTGTCTTATCTGATCTCTTCTCGTTCCTATTCGATCTGTTTTTGATCTGATCTGATGTGTTCTTGTTCAGAGCTGATTTGTTATTTTTCTTATCTGATCTGTCGTTGGTCTGTTATGATTTGTTCTTGGTGTGATCTTATCTGTTGTTGGTTTGATAGAATCTGTTTCGGATCTGATCAGATCTGTTCTCGGTCTGATCTATTCCGTTCTGGGTCTTATCTCTCCTGTTCTCTGTCTGATATGATAGGTTCTTGTTCTTATCTAATCTGTTTACGGTATGAGTTGATCTTTTCTCGTTCTGATCTGATCTGTTTTCGATGAATCTGATCTGTTTTTGATTCTGTTTTTGATATGATCTAATCTTGATGTTATTTGATCTGGTCTTTGTCTGATCGGATATTTTCTCTTTATGATCTGATCAGTTCTTAGTCTAATCGTATCTGTTCTCTGTGTGATCTTTTCTTAGTCTGATCTCAAATCTTCTTTGTCGAGCATGGTCTGTTGATGGTCTCATCTGAATTGTTCTCGATAGTTTCTGATCTGTTAATGGTCGCATTTTATATGTTTACAGTCTTAAATCTTCTGTTCTTTTTCTCATATTATATGTTATTGGTCTTTTATCTGATCTGTTTTCTGACTGAATTTATATGTTCTCGATCTTATCTAATCTATTCTCGGTCTGATCTTATGTGTTCTCTGTCTTATATGACAAGTTTTTGGTCTTTTATCTGACCTTTTCTCAGTCACAACTGATGTGTTCTCGGTCTGATCTGAGCTGTTCACGGTCTGAACTGATCTGTTCCTTGTCTGTTCGGATCTGTTCCTTGTCTGATCGGATCTTTTTTCGGTCTGGTCTTATCTGGCCTTGGTCTCATCTGTTCGTTCTTAATCTCAGCTGATCTGGTATCGATCTGAAAAGATCTGTTTTCATTCTAATATGATCTGTTATTTATATGATATGATCTCTTCTCTATCTAAAATCTAATATTTCTTCTGTGTCATCTCTTCTCGGTCCGATCTTATCTATTCTCGGTCTTATCGAATCTGTTTCCGATCTGACCTAATCTTTTTTCGGTCTGATCTTGCTTTTGCTCTGTCTTATCTTACCAGTTCTTGGTCTGATGTTATATGTTCTTGATCTTATCTGATCTGTTCTCGGTTTGATCTAATCTGTTTTTGGTATAGTCTAATCAGTTTTTTATATAGCCTGATCTGTTCATGGTCTTATCTTATCTGTTCTTAGTCTGATATGATCTTTTTTATGTCTCATTTAATATGATCTAAGTATGATCTATCTGTTCTTCATTTGATCTGATCTGTTCTTCGTCTGATCTGATCTGATCTCTTATAGATCTGATATGATCGGTTATCTGTCTGATCTGATCTGTTCTCGGTCTGATATGGTCTCTTTTCAATCTTTTCTGATCTGTTCTTGGTCTTATCCGATATGTTCTTGGTCTTATCTGGTCTGTTTTTGGTTCGACCTCATCTGTTCTTGATTTTATCGGATGAATTTTCGGTCTGATATGATCTGTTATCGGTCTGATCTGATGTGTTCTTTGTCTGATCTGTTTTTGGTCTGATATGATCTGTTCTTGGTCTTATTTGGTCTGTTCTCGGTCTGATCTGATCTCTTATCAGTCTTTTAACTTTCCTGGATTCAAAAAAGGATATGCTTTTAGATATCCAAAGATTTAGGATGGAGAGGATGAACCGAAAACAGATGGCGAAAGGTGGCCTTGCCCTGTATATTGCCGATCATCTCGTATATAATTTCCGAAGTGATTTGAGTAGAAATGAGGAAGGAATCTTTGAATCCCTTTTTATTGAGATTAAGTCAGGTTGTAAGAATTTAGCTGTTGGTTTGTTTTACAGATCCCCTAGTGGATCTATTCCTTCGTTTATGAAAATTCTAGAAGAGGTTTTGGACTTACTCCAAAAGCATCCTTGCGAACTAATCCTTATGGGGATTTCAATATTAACCTGCTGGATCAAAATTCTGCTTTGGCTGCAGATTTTTTGTCAATGATGCTTTCTGCGGGAGCTCTACCTTCAGTTTGTATACCAACCCGAGTTACTGAGATGCACGCATCACTTATTGATAATATTTTTTCGTCACTAGATGTCTTAGATGATTTGGTGATTATTAGTGATATTTCTGATCATTTCCCTGCTATTTCACGGTATAGGACTGCTAATCAATCGCAGCGTAAAGTTTCGCCATCTAATCTCCCATTTTTCCGTTTTGGTGTCAGTGAGATCAGTCTACTTAAATCTCGTTTGACTGACCAGTCATGGGATAGTTTGGATTCTGAATCGGATTTTAAGCGCTCTTTTGATTTCTTTTATGATTCAGTAAAAGAAGGTATCCTAGAAGTTTGCCACCAGAATCCAAAACCTCATACCTCGAAAAGGATAGTACTGCTGAATCCGTGGATGACTCCAGGTCTCCATAAAAGCTGGAAAAGGAAAAATTATCTATGGAAACTATATAAGGCTTCGTCATCTGCTTCTCATCATCAGCGGTTCAAGGTCTATAGGAATATATTTAAGTCTCTGTGTCGGAAGGCCAAGTCTCAGTATTATCACAGGAAATTTTCTGAGTGTGGAAAGGATGTTGGGAAGACATGGAAAATTATTAATTCTGTACTTAAACCTACTCCCCCTCCGCCTTCAGTTCCAACAACGCTGATAGTTGACGGTAAAACTGTCCAAGGAGAAGAAAATTTTCAGCTAGAGCTTTCGTCTTATTTTGATAATATAGTAAAAGCGACTGCTTCATCTGTGAGCTCTACAACTCCATGTTGCGATTTCAGAGCCTATTTTGGACCCCCATGTTTAAAGTCAATGGTTTTGAACCCTGTTTCTGAGTTTGAGGTAGCTCGGATCGTAAATGCACTTAAAGGTTCATCGTCTTCAGGGCCAGACAGAATTCCTACAAGGGTTATCCGTGCTGTTCATCCCGCTATTCTGTCACCATTGACTAAGCTTGTCAATCTGTCTTTCGTGAATGTAATTTTCCATGAATCACTTAAGCGAGCTAAGGTTATAGTGCGGTATAAAGGTGGGTCCCGGAGTGATCCTGCTCATTATAGGCCAATTTCTCTTCTATCTGTTTTCAGCCAAATTTTTTAGACGGCTATGCTATCCAGGCTTCTTAGTTTTCTGGATGTCCAAAATTTGTTCCATGATTTCTAGTTCGGATTCCGAGAGAATCACTCTACAGAGCATGCGTGCGCATCTCTTTTGAATTTCATTCATTCGGCAATAGATTTTGGTCTTATCCCGAAAGCTTTAGTTTTGGATGTTCGTAAAGCTTTTGATTCCTTGACTCATCAGATCCTTCCTTGGAATTTATCGCATATTGGTATAAGATCAAATGTTTTTTCTTGGTTTGAATCATATCTTTCTGATAGACTTATTTCAATTGATCCGCTTTTCCGAAGCCCTTCTGAAGTAGAATATGGTGTCCCCCAGGGATCTGTTCTTGGCCCCGTTTTATTTCTGATTTATGTCAATGATCTGATTTCAGCAGTCAAGAATACCAGTCCTCTGGTATGCTGCAGTCTATGTCATCCGGGTGGTCCTTCGTGTCCCAATGCTACTTCTAATGAAGATTGCCTCGTTGCTTTTGCTGACGACAGCACTTTTGGGACTCTAGGGAGGACGGAATGTGATGTCAGGTCTAATCTGGTGCCAATATTTGAGAGAGTAGTTTCATGGTTTGAGGCGAATTACTTGGGATTGAATGTTACCAAGTCACATTTTCTTATTTTTTCTCGAATTGGTGTAGCTTTCCCTCAACTGACACAGCTTCAGGTGTCACAAGGCTTCTTGCGTAGACCAAAGAATCGGTTGGTCCGATTTCTTGGTATCCTGCTTGATGAGAACCTTTCGTTTAGACACCATATAGCCATGATTAGGGTTAAGGTCTCACGGAGTTTGGGTGTCATTCGAAAACTCAAACACACCTTTCCTGGATCTATTCTGAAGCTTCTTTTTTCTGCCTTGTCCAGTAATATGTCTCTTATTGCCCCATTGTGTGGATGTATTCTTTTTTTTCGGTACTGCATTTATTTTCTGTCAATTACGACTAAGCGCGACGTATGATTATTAACACCAGCCCTTATTCAAACAGAATGCTTCTAAAAAAACAGGCTATAAAAAATCTTTCTTTTTCTTATTTATTTTATACTAAGCTTGACGGTAATCTTCCAAAATCCCTTTAAAAAACTTCTCAGTTTGTTTCTAATTCAGCTCCATATAACCTTCGTTCGTCACATAATATCTGCATTCCTCCTACTCCCACTGTGCGGTCAGATTTCAATCCCCTCATCGCTTGTCATCAGGTTTGGAACTCCCTGCCTTCTTCAGTACAGAAATGTCACTCGTTTGGCACTTTCAAGAGGATTCTTAAGGACCATTTTAGTTAAGAATAAAACTGAATAATTTTTTTTTTTTTTTTTTTTTTTTTTTTTTTTTTTGTGGAGTTGATGTCCCCTAATGGTTAGTTTGTTTTATGGTGGTTTTCTCTGCGCTATGACTCCCAGGCCTCAGGTATGATTATCATTTTTTATTGGTGAAACTTGTATAGTTCACTAAGGAGTAGCATTCATGAAGATAGGTTAAATTTTATTGCTTTCGCACCATTTTATTACAGTCTAATAATTACAGTCTGTTTCGACGACAGGAATTTGCTTATAGTAATATTTTTTTTTTTTTTTTTTTTTTTTTTTTTTTTGAGTCTATTTAATATAATTAATTAATTTAGTTTATTTATTCTAATTTTTTCTATAGTTTCTATTTTATTTATATTTTCTTTTCTTCTCCTTCATATGTGAGTAAGTGATCATTTTAAATTTTCTTTTGTTTTTTATCCTTGAGTATGTAATTCATATTGAGTATGTTTTTTATCCTTGAGTATGTAATTCATATGTCTTCCCTCTTTGTACAGGCCAATGAGCCTTTGAGGGATTTATAACATCTAATATTGTATGTGTATTTAATGAAGAATAAAACTTATCTTATCTTATCTTATCTTTTATGCCAAATTTTCTTGTTCTTATCTTATCTGTTCTCGTCCACGCTGATCTGGTCTTGGTCTGAAAGGATCTGTTTTCGATCTGATTTAATCTGTTCTCGATCTGATCTGATTTCTTCTCAGTCTCATCTGTTCTCGATTTTATTGGATATTTTTTACGTCTAATATGATCTGTTCTTGATCTGAACAGATTTTTTATCGGTATCATCTCTTATTTGTATGATCTGATATGTTATTGGTCATAATTTGGTGTGTTTTAGGTTTCATCAGATCTTTTATCTGTCTGATATATTCGGTTTTCTATCTAATCTGATTTGTTATTGTCCTAATTCCGATTTGTTTTTGGTCTGATCTGATCTGGTCATGGTCTTATCTGATCTTTTCTATTTGTGATATGATCTGTTTTGGGTATGAAATGATTTGTCCTCTGTCTGCACTGGTCTGTTCCTTGTCCAATATGATCTGTTTTTGGTCATTTTTCATCTTTTCCCGTTCTGATCTTTTCTTGGTCTGATCTAATAAATTCCAAAAATTAATCCATTTAAAATAATTTTTTTATTTTATTTACCTTTTCTGATTAGTCGGGTCTTATAAACCCCCCCCCACCCTAACAAAAATTATTGATATTGTACGTAGTGTCACCCAAGAAAAAAAAAATATTAAAGAAGATGGTTTATTTAAAGACATTCAAATAAGTGAAAATCCGATTACAATACGTATAAAACATTTTAATTAAAATTTATTATTTAAATATAAACTTCATTAGTGCGAGTTTGAATTTTAATTATCCACGCATCAAACAGTTCGTGGTAACGAACTGTAAGTAAGGAGCGACCCGGCTCAGTAGTAGCCAAAACTCCATAAAACAGAATTCTCATACCAATAGACGCATCAAAAGAATTGAATGTTTATGCTTATTTCAAATTTATAAATTTCATTAAATTTAGTCTAACCCATCAAAAGTTAAATGCCTGAAAAAATTTGCCTTGTTTTTGATAATAGGGGGAAACATGCCCAAAAGTGATATAATCTTAATGAAAATCAAACCATTAGATTCAGCGTAAACAATGTCCGTCTGTAGTTGTTTCAAGCTCCCCTCTACAAAGATATGGAGTTTTGTAATTTAGTTTTCCAGAAAAAAAGATCACGGATATTTGCTGATTTGGTTTTCTTGTTGAGTTTTTAGTTTTATTGTTGCTTGTTACTTTCAGTTGAAAAAACTTGTTTTGTTCTTTTATTAAATTGCCAACTAATTAAAAGTGCCAACTGATATTCACGAGGGATTGGCAAGGTAAATAAAGTTAGATTCTATATGTTTTTGGAATTCCCACAAGAAAAGAAGAAACTTCTTATATTTTCATAATATTTTTTTATTTCAATAGAGTTAGTTAAATTTCACTTTTTGCTTTTATTGAATCTAATATAACAGAACATAACTTTTTTTTTTGTTTTTGAAAATAGCGGGAAAAAAGGGCCTTTTTTATTTTTTTTTTTCAGAAAAAAGATCACGGATGTATGTTTAGTTGTTTTTTTTCCCCAGGGGTGATTGTATCGATCCAGTAGTCCTACAATATCGTGAGAGTGCTCATTCGAACAGATATTGAAAGCTATAGTGGCTTTTTTAAGTTACTAAAAAATTGAAAAAAATTGAAATAGCCATTTTTTTCAGCATAGTCGAAAATCTAATAAATATGTCTTTGAGGATGGCTTAGTCCTCCACAGTTCCCGAGGAAAGGGCTGCAAGTTATGACATTTTCCCTGTTTTTAAGTATTGTATGGGGTAGCGGGAATTATGCTGACTTTGTCATGAGGACTGTTTCTGTGTGGGGGGGGGTCGAAAAAAAGTATCAACTGTGCTAAAAGATCCAATAATGAGGTTTACATGGGGGACGGGACATTTCTATGAAGGATAAGGCCGAGTCCCCAGCATTGTTTTAAAAACGATAAGAAATTAAATAAAAAACAAGTTTTCTCAACTGAAAGTAAGGAGCAACATTAAAACTGAAAACGAATAGAAATTACTATGTATAGAAGGGAGTTCACCTCCTAGTTAATACCTCGCTCTTTACGCTAAAGTTTTTGTTTTGGTAGTTTCATAAGAGCTATCTATTCTAATTAAACGGCCTTTGTAAATCAGGGATTTGTGATTCGAATATAATTTGAACTTTAGCGTGAAGAGTGAAGCATTGACGAGGGGACGAACCTCCTCATATATGCAATAATTTCTTTTCGTTTTAAGTTTTATTGTTGATACTTACTTTCAGTTGAAAAAACTTGTTTACTTCTTTAAATAAATTGCCAACTAATTAAAAGTGCCAACTGATATTCAGGAGGGATTGGCAAGGTAAATGAAGGGAGAGTCTGTATGTGTTTGGAATCTCCGTAAAAAAAAGAAAGTTCAATACTGTTCTATTAGCTACAAGACACGCGAGAAGTGAAGTTTAGCTAATGCTCTTGAAATAAAAGGAAATGTGTTGAAAATCTAATAGTTTAGAAAACAAATTTTGGCTAGATATGGCTTGGTCTGGGGAAGCTTAAGGAGTCTTAACCAAAATTTGATGATTTGGGCGTATCTTTTCAATTTTATGTGAAATATACCAAGATCACCTTTAATAATAACGTATGTGTTGTATTCTGAAGGCACTTTTCCATTAAATATTTTTAACATTGATTGGACAGCCCCGCTTAAACTTGGGTGGAAGTTTTTGTGAACTTCTATAATTGAGCCCTTACATAATTAATCAAATACTTTTCGTTTATCTATTTATGTTAAATTTCTTATTTTCATTTTACTATTTTTTCTAATTTATTTTTATTAAATTAGGCTTTTTATAAAAAAAACACGACAGAGGAGTGTTCGAATAATCTAAAAATAAATTGGATGTTGGACTAATTTTTTGCTGGATTTCGACCGGTCAAAGAAAGACCAAACTTTTTATTTTAAATCTTGATTAGTGTTTGATGTCCATCAAACTTTTGGAATTACTAATGTTTATGTAGTTTTCAGCAGAAAAAATGTAATTCCCAACAAAAATAGATTTTATTAATCAATTTTGTTTGGATATGTATGCTGGATCAAATTTTCTTGAATATCATATTGAATTTGAGTAATGCGAAATTTAAAGTAGTATTTTATGTGGAAATTAAAAATCAAAGGTAGTAATTGAGACACACAAAAAAGCTACGGGCATTTTTATTAAAAAATAGATAATATAATTTGTGTTGATAGAGTTGAAGGAAGTTTAATATAAACTTATATAAATTGTGTACACACACTATTTTCATTAAATACTATATGTCAATCCAATTTTTATTGATATGGTTTATTACTAAATTTTCTTTTGTGATTTTCCGTATCTGTAAAAGTTTTGAAGCTGCTAACAGATTCTTAAAAAAATGAATGTTCAAGATATGTTAACCTCTGAATCTAACATTTTTCTAACTAATTACTAGAACCATTTGCGAGTCTCACTTTGGTAAAACCTAAACTCTCCCATCATGTAACTTGCCAATCCCTCCCGAATATCAGTTGACACTTTTAATTAGTTGACAATTTATTTACAGAATAAAACAAGTTTTTTTCAACTGAAAGTAAGTAGCGACAATAAAACTTAAAACGAAGAGAAATTATTACGTATATGAGGGGGTTCGCTCTCTCATCAATACTTCACTCTTTAAGCTAAATTTCAAATTATGTTCGAATCACAAATCCCTCATGTAACGAGGCCGTTTAATTAGAAAAGAGAGCTCTTTTGAAAGTGCCAAAACAAAAACTTTAGCGTAAAGAGCGAGGTATTAACTAGGAGGTGAACTCCCTCATATACATAGTAATTTCTATTCGTTTTCAGTTTTAATGTTGCTCCTTACTTTTAGTTGAGAATA
The DNA here is from genome assembly GCF_049724085.1 of Artemia sp. Qi Xiang Cuo. Lineage (NCBI taxonomy): Eukaryota > Metazoa > Arthropoda > Branchiopoda > Anostraca > Artemiidae > Artemia > Artemia sp. Qi Xiang Cuo. The sequence goes on along the minus strand of NC_142797.1, from coordinate 4,175,522 downwards.
CTTGTTTTTTTATTTAATTTCTTATCGTTTTTCAAACAATGCAAATCGTTTTATCGTTTTTCAACATTTTCAAAAACCAAAAAAAAAGTTAGGTTATGTTCTATAAGATACAATACACACAAAAAGGGACGTTTAACTAACTCTATTGAAATAAAACAAAATATTATTAAAATATGAGAACTTTCTTCTTTTTTTATGGGAATTCCAAACACATATAGACTCTCCATTCATTTACCTTGCGAATCCATTCTGAGTATCAGTTGGCACTTTTAATTAGTTTTAAATTTAATTAAATAAAAAAACAAGTTTTTTTTCAAATTAAAGTACAGAGCAATAATAAAACTTAAAACGAAAGGAAAATATTACTAATGTGAGGGGCTTCTTTCCCTCGTCAGTACTCCACTCTTCATGTTAAACTTCGAATTCTGTTCGACTCACACCTTTCTGATTTACACAGGCTGTTCAATGAGAAGAGATAGCTCTTATGACAGTACAAAAACAAAAACTTTAACAAGGAGTTATTAATAAGGAGGCGAACACACTCAATTACATAGAAATTTCTATGTTTTCAATTTCAATGTTGCTCCTCACTTTCAGTTGAGAAAACTTTTTTTTTTATTTAATTTCTTATAATTTTTCAAACAATACTGGTAAATCCAGCGTCCACTTCATTGAAATGTCACATAGAATTTTGGACAGAGTTTAATTGGAAGCAAGTAATTAGTACTAACAAAGTATTTTTTTTGCTTTCAGTTACTAACATTTTTTTCTCTTTCATCATGCTATTTAGGGAAAGAGGCATGAAATATGTTTCTCGGAGTAGGTTTTTTTTACGACATAAATATCTAATTAATTTTATTTATATATAATTTATTTTTTATATCTAATCACTGTTCTCAGTTTTTTTGTAAAATAAAAAATAATTATTATAAATGAAACTATAAATAAGATGTGACCAACTTGTTATATTTTTTCGTAATTTAGAATATAAAAAAATAGTTCTTATAACTATAAAAAAAATTAATTTTATCAAATTTATTTATATTTTATTGTATTGTTATTAATGTCTTATTTTTTTTTTCATTGAGAATGAAAAAATATGAACATTCTCACTTTTATGTCTGTTTTTATGTTTTTTGTCCGTGAGAATTAAGATACAGCAACTTTCTCAATTTGATTGACTATCGAGTCTAATTGGGGTCAAGGTCAATTGATCGGTTGTTTTTTGGTCACGTTTAATGACATGAGGGTGATTTACATAATCGGCGGGGGAATTATTGATTCACGAAAGGGGGGGGGGTGATTTAAATAATCACTAGGGGCAATGTATTGATATACGATGCGCGGGGGACGGGAAGTGCCAACAACTGTAGGGACATCCTCGGGGTGGGATAATGTATTTATTTACGACAGAGTAATTAAGAAACAAACATCGCTTATTTGATCTTGAGGATAACCTAACCCGAGGACTTGAATTACAGCCTCGGCTGGGGACTGTATTGTTTTACGAAAGGGGAATTAAGAAACAAACATGGCTTCTTTGTTGTTTGGCTAGCCTAACCTGAGAAATTGATTGCGTAATCCATTGGGAATTTTATTGATCCGATAACGGGAAACAGTTAGATCAATTGTTTCCTTTTCAGCCAATCAGAGGGCTTGTTTACATAACAATTTGACCTTGAGATTTCGTATATAACGGGCATGCAATGTGATTAAATTATCAGAAAGTATTTTGATATTTTTCAAACAACAATGGATAATATTGATCAATTAGAAGCCATACAAACTTCAATTCTAAATGTAAGTACATTTTTATTTTCAAATAAATTTTTTTTTCGTGGTCTTCATCCCGTCACTTATAGTACATCCCCCCCCATACACGACCAACCTCCAACTAACCTCTGTAGCCGCTCGTTTAAACATCATTTTTTTTCTTTGCTTAAATACCGAGACCCCCGGCCCACCGTTTTTTTACAATAAAAGTATCTAAAATATAAATAATTTTCATTTAGTTAAATTTATGAAATTTTAAGTGGTCTATCTCCTGGCTAAAAGCGACCACTGGCTTCCGTCACTGTTGTTATTAACCCCCTCTGGTTTTGACACAATGCTCTCTGTGAGGCCTTTGATTATATGTCACCCTTTTCCTGCTTGTATACATGCGCTGGTTTTAGGCAAACAAGGTTTTACATAAGTCTGTGTTGGTCTGAAAATATCGGACAGCTAATTTCGTCTGCAAAATTACTGAGCTATATGTAATGGCATTCGAAGTACATTTAAGAGTGAAAAGGGATTATCTCGAGCATTTAATAAAGTTTATTTTATATTTGCAGTAGGGAACGTGCATCCAAGATTTTTGTAGAGGATGGGATTAGCACTTTTAATAGTGAAAAAATAGAAATGAAAAGATAATTGTTTTC
>NC_142797.1:4135768-4172602 GCF_049724085.1 Artemia sp. Qi Xiang Cuo | reverse complement strand
AAAAGATCTGCAATACTGTATCAAATCAAACAGTTTGTAGTAACGAACTGTGTGTAAGGAGTGACTTGGCGCAATAGTAACCGAAATATGACCGGAAACACCATATTACTCAACATTCATAATATTCTAACGAAGCATTTAATAGACAGATAAAATTTATTTTATTTATGAAAGCGAGGTTAAACATCCCATAAAAAAAAATTTATGAAAATAACTACATTAAGCGTACAAGAGGACCTCACTGTAGAAGTCTCAAGCTTCTCTCTGAAAACAGTGTAATTCTAATGTCTTAAAAGATTTGAAAAAGAAGAATTTGAACTAACATTGACCGTTCTAGTACCCTTTTAATTGACCAAAATATTGAAGGGCAGCTGTCTCACATCAAATACCCATTTTTCCTGCAGTTATTTGATTTCAATTTTGAGACAGCCATTTTCTTCAGTATTGTTGAAATATAAAATAACTATGTCCTTATGTTTAAAATCAAACCCCAGAGTCTGCGGAGATAGGCCTGTATGTTATGAAAATTTCACCATTGTCTATGTATAGTCTTTGTTATTGGAAAGTATATTAACATTTTTCAGGGAGGGAGGGGTTGTACTTGGGGTAAATTTCTATTGGGAGAATCTGCCCTTGGGAGGGAAATTTCAAGTGGTTGATTTTCCATGGGAAATGTTACACTGGGGGAATTTGGGTGAAGTACTATACGAAATTCTTTTCAATTACCTTACATTCTCTTTGCCAAACTTTCAATGCCGAGGTGTACTGCAGGACTTATATGGAGGCTTGTTATGGCGTTTATTATTTTGGGGAAATAAATTCCAGTGAAGGAGGATTTTCCCCGATTAGAGGTTAAAGTCTAACTCAAATGATAGAATGCTAAGAAGAGTTTTTTAGGCTTTATCTTTCGCAAGAAATTTTAGCATATACTTTGTTAGTACTAATTACTTACTTCCAATTAAACTCTGTCCAAAATTCCATGGGACATTTCTATGAAGTGGACGCCAGGTTTCCCATCATTGTTTGAAATACGATAAGAAATTAAATAAAAAAAACAATTTTTCTCAAATGAAAGTAGCCTAAGGAGCAACATTAAAACTAAAAATGAATAGAAATTTCTATGTACATGAGGGAGTTCGTCTACTTGTTAATACCTCGCTTTTTACGCTAAAGTTTTTGTTTTAGTACTTTCAAAAGAACTCTCTATTCTAATTAAACGGCCTTTGTAAATCAGAGATTTGTGATTCGAACATAATTCGAACTTTAGCGTGAAGAGTGAAGTAGCCTATTGACGAGTGGACGAAGCCCCTCACATAAGTAATAATTTCTGTTCGTTTTAAGTTTTATTGTTGATCGTTGCTTTCAGTTGAAAAAAAACTTGTTTTCTTATTTAATTAAAGTTAACTATAATCAAAAGTGACAACTTATATTCAGGAGTGATTCGAAATGTAATTGACGGGAGAGTCTATATGTGTTTGGAATCCCCATAAAAAAAAGAAGAAATTTCTCATATTTTCATAATATTTCGTTGTATTTTAATAGAGTTATTTGAACTTCACTTTTTGCGTGTAGTTTATCTAATAGAACATTAAAATAATTTTTTTGGATTTTTGAAACTTTATAAAATCGATAAAACAATTTTCATTGTTTGAAAAACTATACGAAATTAAATAAAAAAACAATTTTTCTCAACTAAAAGTAAGGAGCAGCATTAAAACTGAAAACGAATAGAAATTACTATGTATATGAGGGAGTTTGCTTCATAGTTAATACTTCGCTCTTGACGCTAAAGTTTTTGCTTTGGTTCTTTCGAAAGAGCTATCTTTTCTAATTAAACGGCCTCGTTAAATGCGGAATTTGTGATTCGAACATAATTAGAGCTTTAGCTTAAAGAGTGAAGTATTGATGAGAGGACGAACCCCCTCATATACGTAATAATGTCTCTTCGTTTTAAGTTTTTTTGTCCTTACTTACTTTTAGTTGAAAAAACTTGGTTTCTTATGTAAATAAATCTTCAACTAATTAAAATTGTCAACTGATAATAGGGAGGGATTGGCAAGGTAAATGAAGGGAGAGTCTAGGGTTCACAAAAGGGAGAATCACAAATGGTTCACGTAATTAGTTAGAAAAATGTTAGATTCAGAGGGTAACATCTTGAACATTGATGTTTTTAAGAATAGGGTAGCAACTTCAAAACATTTACAGCTAAGGAAAATCACAAAAGAAAATGTATTACGAAACAAAATCAATAAAAGTTTTATTTACGAAACAAAATCACCCATAAAAGTTTTATGTAAATATATTATTTCCTGAAAAATTTTTGTGTACACACTTTCTAGAAGCGTAAATTAAACTTTATTCAACTCAATCAACCCAAATTTTATGCTCTCTTTTCTACTCAAAAGACAAATAGCTTTTTGGCTGTCGCAATTCCTACCTTTGATTTTGAATTACCACATAACATACTACTTTAAATGTCACCTTACTAAAATTCAATATGATATTCAAGAAAATTTGATCCAGCATACATATCCAAACAAAATTGACTAATAAAATATATTTTTTTTGAGAATTACATTTTTTCTGCTGAAAACTACATAAAAATTAGTAATTCCAAAAGTTTGATGTAAATCAAACACTAAACAATATGTAAACGTAAAAGTTTGGTCTTTCTTTGACCGGTCGATAGTCCTGCAAAAAATTAGTCTGAGCTACAATTTATTTTTAGAGTATACGACCACTCCTCTGTAGTGAATTTTTTATAATTATCCAATTTTAATAAAAATAAATTAGAAAAAACAAAAAAAGGACAATAAGCATGTGAACAAAAAGAGATAAACGCAAAGTATTTGCTGAATTCTGACAGGGGTCAATTATATATGTTCACAAAAACTTCCATCCAAGTTTAATCGGGGCTGTCCAATCAATGTTAAAAATATTTAATGGACAAGACATATTACAACAATGGCACAGAAAGGAAGAAATGCATTATTTGGAAAATACAGAATCCCACTAACATTAGAAATAAGTGAATTAAGGCTGCACAAATATATATTTAATACTAAAATAATATCTATCTTATACTACGAATCAGAAATATGGGGGTATTCGCCAGCAAAGCAGCTAGAAACCCTTCAACTTCAATATTATAAACGATATGTTTTCCTTCAGAATACAGCACATGAGTTATTATTAAAGGTGATCTTTATATATTTCATATGAAATTGAAAAGATACACCCAAATCATCAAATTTTGGTTAAGAATACTCAATCTTCCCCAGAACAGGCCATATCCATCCAAAAATTTTTTCTAAACTATTAGATTTTCAACACATTTCCTTCTTCACTTCTCGCGTGTCTTGTAGCTAATAGAACAGTACTGAACTTTCTTTTTTGTACGGAGATTCCAAACACATACAGACTCTCCCTTCGTTGACCGTGCAACTCACTCCTGAATATCAGTTTGCACTTTTAATTAGTTGGCAATTTATTTAAAGAAGTAAACAAGTTTTTTCAACTGAAAGTAAGGAGCAACAATAAAACTTAAAACGAGCAGAAATTATTACGTATATGAGGGGGTTCGTCCCCTCGTCAATACTTCACTCTTCACGCTAAAGTTCAAATTATATTCGAATCAAAAATCCCTGATTTACAAAGGCCGTTTAATTAGAATAGATAGCTCTTATGAAAGTACCAAAACAAAAACTTTAGCGTAAAAAGTGAGTTATTAACTAGGAGGTGAACGCCATCATATACATAGTAATTTATATTCTTTTTTAATTTTAATGTTGCTCCTTACTTTTAGTTGATAAAACCTGTTTTTTTATTTAATTTCTTATCGTTTTTAAAACAATGCTGGGAAATCTGGCGTCTACTTCATAGAAATGTCCCTTTCCCAAAGGACATATCCTTCATGTATCTATTTGCCCACGTTAGCATATTTTTCGACCCCCCCACCAATAAAAATCCATCATGAAAACGTCTGCATACTTAATGAGCCCCAATACAATACGTAAACACTGGGAAAATTTCATAAATTGAAGCCCTTTACTCGGGAACTGTGGAGGACTAAGCCATCCTCAAAGACATATTTATTAGATTTTCGACTATGCTGAAAAAAATGGCTATTTCAATTTTTTTTTCACTTAAAAAATCCACGATAGCTTTTAATATATTTTAGAATGAGCCCTCTCACGATATTGTAGGACTAATGGATTGATACAATCACCCCTGGGAAAAAAACAAATAAATACAAATCCGTTGTAGTCTTTACTGAAAAAAAATAAGAACTTCCATTTTTTCACCCTATTTTCAAAAAAAAAAGTTCGGTACTGTTCTATTAGCTACAAGACACGCAAAAAGTGAAGTTTAATTAACTCTATTGAAATAAAACGAAATATTATGAAAATATGCAAAGTTTCTTCTTTTTTTATGGGGATTCCAAACACGTATAGACTCTCCCTTCATTAACCTTGCCAATCCCTCCTGAATATCAGTTGGCACTTTTAATTAGTTGGCAATTTAATAAAAGAAGAAAACAAGTTTTTTCAACTGAAAGTAACAAGCAACAATAAAACTTAAAACTCAACAAGAAAACCAAAGACCCATACATCCATGATCTTTTTTTCTTAAAAACAAAATTACAAAACTCCATATCTTTGTAGAGGGGAGCTTGAAACAACTACAGAAGGATATTGTTTACGCTGAATCTAATGGTTTGATTTTCATTAAGATTATACCACTTTTGGGCATGTTTCCCCCTATTATCAAAAACAAGGGAAATTTTTTCAGGCATTTAACTTTTGATGGGTTACACTAAATTTAATGAAATTTATAAATTTGAAATAAGAATATAGATTACATTCTTTGGATGGGTCTCTTGGTATAAGAATTCCGTTTTTTAGAGTTTTGGCTACTACTGAGCCGGGTCGCTCCATACTTACAGTTCGTTACCGCGAACTGTTTGATGCGTGGATAATTAAAATTCAAAGTCTCCCTAATGAATTTTATAATTAAATAATCAATTTCATTTATAATGTTTTATACTTCTTGTAATCCGATTTTCACTTATTTGCATGTATGTAACTAAACCATCTACTTTAATAATTTTTTTTTCTTTAATTACACGAAGTACATTCTAAAAAAAATTTTTGAGGGTGGGGGGGGGGGGTTGATAAGAAGCTGCTAAACATAAAAGGTAAATAAAATCAAAAAATAATTTTAAATGACTTTATTTTTTGAATTTATTATATAAGACCTAGAAAAGATCATACCGGGAAAAGATGAAAAAAGACAAAAAACAGATCATATTGGACAAGGAACATATCAGTGCAGACAGAGTACAGATCATTTCATACCCAAAACAGATCAGATCACACCTAGAACAGATCAGATCAGACAGTGAACAGATCATATCAGACCAAAAACAATTCGGATTTCGGCCAAGAACAAATCAGATTAGATAGAAAACCGAATATATCAGACCGATAAAAGATCGGATCAGACTGAAAACAAACCAAATTATGACCAAGAACAGTTCAGATCAGACCAAAAACAGATGAGACCGAGAAGACATCAGATCAGACCGATAACAGATCATATTAGACCGAAAACATATCCAATAAAATCGAGAACAGATGAGACCGAGAAGAAATCAGATCAGATCGAAAACAGATCCTTTCAGACCAAGACCAGATCAGGTTGGACGAGAACAGATAAGATAAGACCAAGAAAATTTGGCATAAAAGACTGATAGGAGATCAGATCAGACCGAGAACAGACCAAGAACAGATCATATCAGACCAAAAACTGATCAGACAAAAAACACATCAGATCAGACCGATAACAGATCATTTCAGACCTAAAATACATCCGATAAAATACAGAACAGATGAGATCGAACCAAAAACAGACCAGATAAGACCAAGAACATATCGGATAAGACCAAGAAAAGATCAGGACGGATTGAAAAGAGATCATATCATACCGAGAACAGATCAGACAGAGAACCGATCAGATCGAGAAGAGATCAGATCAGACGAAGAACAGATCAAATCAGATGAAGAACAGATATATCATACCTAGATCAGAGGAAATGAGACCGAGAAAAGATCATATCAGACAAAGAACAGATTAGATCAGACCAAGAACAGATCAGATTATATCAAAAACTGATCAGACTAGACCGAAAACAGATTAGATCAAACCGAGAACAGATCAGATAAGATCAAGAACATATAACATCAGACCAAGAACTGGTAAGATAAGACAGAGCAAAAGCCAGATCAGACCAAGAAAAGATTAGGTCAGATCGGAAACAGATTTGATAAGACCGAGAATAGATAAGATCAGACCGAGAACAGATCAAATAGGACCGAGAAGAGATGACACAGAATAAATATTAGATTTTAGACCGAGAAGAGATCATATCATATCAAGAACAGATCAAATTAGAAGGAAAACAGATCCTTTCAGATCGAGACCAGATCAGCTGAGATCGAGAACGAACAGATGAGACCAAGGCCAGATCAGACCAGACCGAGAAAAGATCCGATCAGACAAGGAACAGATCAGTTCAGACCGTGACCAGCTCATATCAGATCGAAAACATATCAGTTGGGACTGAGAAAAGGTCCGATAAAAGACCAAAACGTATCAGATAATACCTAAAACATATCAGATCAGACCGAGAATAGATTAGATAAGATCGAGAACAGATAAGTTCAGTCCGAAAACAGATCAGATAAAAGACCAATAACATATAAGATGAGACCAAGAACAGAAGATATAAGACTGAGATATATGCTTTTAATGAATTGTTACTGGATAAAAGAAAAGATTCTTAGCCTTAGAAAATTAAGAGTATACTAGACAAGTATGGGCTATGAGGCTGGAGGAATAATGGCATTGAAACTGTAGTGGAAACAGGATTGATTACAAAAGCTGTGAAAAAAATGCTAAAAGATCTATAGATCAGCTTTTGGAAGAAGACAAGATTCCTTCACAATCACTTGTACTATGTAAAAAAATCAAATACGCTGGGGGAGAATAAATTTATTAGTCCGTGGGCCACTAAAGAGCAGCTCGTTAATTTCTGATGTGAGGTCGTAAGAAAGACACAGTAAGTTTAACGTAAGTTTCCGACTATATCGACTACTCTGAATCTTAATATGGGTGGGGGCAAAGTTGGAGATCACAGCTCCAATGTTAAGTGACAAAAGGATTGGAGGGCAGCTGTACCACCTAACGCGCCCATTGTTTCTGGAAGTTATTTGATCTAAATTTTGAGAGAGCCATTTTGTTCAGTATTGATCAAAGATAAAATAAATATGTCTTGAGGTATAAAATAAAACCCCTGAGTATGCGGAGATAGCCCTGTAAGTTAAGAAAATCTGACCTTTGTCTACGCATAGTATTTGTTATTGGAAAATATATTAACATTTTGCTGGGAGGGAGGGGTTGTACTGGGGGTAAATTTCTACAGGGAGAATCTGTCCTCGGGAGGGAAATTCCATGTGGTTGATTTTCCATGGGAATGGGGAGATTTCACTTAAGTACTGTACGAAATTCTTTTTAATTACCTTACATTCTCTTTGCCAAATTTTTCATGCGGAGATGTTCTTGGGGACTTATACAGAGGCTGGTTTCCGAGTTTTTTTTCGCAGTTGAAAAAACGTGTGTTTCATTTAACCTTCAAAAATATATATTTAATACTAATATTGTACAAATCCTATATTACGAATCAGAAACATTGGAATCTTATACAGCAAAACAACTAAAAACACTTCAACTTAAATACTATAAAGGATATTTTTAAATTCATGATGCAACACATACGTGTATATTAAAAGTGATCTTGGTTTGTTTAACATAAAATTGAGAAGATAAATCAAAATATTCAAATATTTTTTTATACTCCTTAAACTAACCCAGACCAGACTAGACAATGATACTAAGTTGAGCAATATCGTCCTCAGGTGTCAGGTAATTGATAAGAGCCATTATACAATAAGGAGGAGATTGGCTGCCTCGTGTGTTAATGAGGTCTGGTCTCACTTTTATAGTCGAGAATTTGAAAATGTTGTATTTAAATGAAGGATATCAAAGGGAGTGTAATTTTTCTTTACTATTTTTTTTTTTTGTATAAGTTTTAATGTGATTTTAAATACAGATTATTATTATTATTACTAAATGTTTTTTTCTATTTTTAATATATTTAAAATAAAGTATAATTAATTAATATATGAAGACGTAATATATGAATCATCTGTCACGCAAGACATGTGATGAAAGAAACTAGACACACGGGTTCTTTCAACGGGGACATTGATTGCAAACCATGATATATCACGGCCTGTAAAATTTTTAGCCTGGAGCCTTGTGGTATTTAGGGGGGAAAAGTACCGATGGGCGGTTAAGTAGTTAATCTAAGTGTTTCCTTATCCCCCACCTCCCAAATAGGCCCCAAGAACGCAACAAGTGGTGTAGAAAATCGTATATGTTACATTAAATTATTTTTATTTAAATATTTGTAATTAAAATTCTCTTATAGAGTGGATTTAATCTACTATAACATGACCGAACTTTTTTTTTAATGAGATTCAAACCACATATATACGTTCACTTCGTTTACATTTCCAATCCCTCCTGAATATCAGTTGTTATTTGAAATTAGAGAATATTACAAACTCAAGCAACTTAAAATTGTATATTCAAGTTATTAAATAAAAAAAACTAGGTTTTTAATATGACAGGACGCATACATTAAGTGATAGCTCTTTTGAAATTACTAAAAAAACTTAAAGACATCGGGGAAAAAATGATCGTGGGATGTGGCCGATGTGCCGTCCATTTTTTGGTCAATGTAAATAAGCAATCAAACTTTTAATTTTCTTTACCTTTAACTCTCCTAATATATTCTCTGAACACTGTTTCATTACGATTCACCTTGGGAAAAAGAAAAAAAAACAAATACCCAATCATCGCTGACCTTTCTTATTGCAAAAAAAGGAAATTTCAACATTTTTATAGGTAGTAGCATGAAACCTTTAAAGTGTGGTTCTCTGATACGCTGAATATGATATTGTGATTTTCATTAAGGTTCTATAGCTTTTTGGGGGTCTTTATCATTTTTTTTAAAAATAAGCCAAATTTTCTCAAACGCGTAACTTTTGATGGGTAAGATTAAACTTGATGAAACTTATAGCCTATATTTAAAATCACAATTAAAATCTTATTCTTTTAATAGCCTTAGAAGAGCCGAGGGTATTAAGTTGAAACTTGCAGGGCTTGTTGAAAGGGAGGTGGGAAATCAATTAAAGGGAAGGGGCTACTAACCTGACAACTCAGATTTTGACACTTATAAAAAGCACCAAAACTTACAATTTTCAGCTAAAGGAGCACCTTCCAAAGTTACTACGACAACTCCTTCCACACCGAAAAGGACTAAAAAATTGAAGACCTATTGATCCGTGCTTATAATTTGTTTCATAAATTTTTATTGAATACCGCCAACAATTTCATCATTTCAATACAAAATTTAAAGAGGGCTAATAAAATTGTGGTAAAATGATAGTAGAGATGACCCTATAACTCCGACGAGAACCACGTGGTTTATGGTTTTGTCAGTGAGAATGGAAAAACAGTATTTTTCTCACTTAAAAAAAAAGAAAATTTCTCACATTGCTGGATGTTTTATTAGATGGTTATGTCTTTTTTACTGTTTTTGTAAGTGAGAAATTGAAACACAGGAACTTTATCACTTTTATGGATGTTTTTATGGTTTTTGTCTGTGAGAATGAAAAAACAGAAACTTTATCACATTTAAGTCTTTTTTATGGTGTTTGTCAGTGAGAATGAAAAAACAGGAACTTTCTCACTTTGATGGATTATAGAGTCTAATGAGGGTCAAGGTCAATCGATATGGTATTTTTTGTTCACGAGTAATGACATGATGGTGATTTACATACTCGGCAAGGGGCTTATTTATTAACGAAAGGGGGGGGGGTGATTTAACTACAAACTCGTGCAAAAGAAGTTATATATTAAACCCGGGGGCCTCTAAGTTACGATAAATTTAATTAAAAAAAAGGGTGGGGATAATTGTTTTATGTAAGGACGGGGAATTAATAAACAAACAGAGCGTCTTTGATCTTTAGGATAACCTAACCCGAGGACTTGATTTAAATCCGCGGCTGGGGACTGTTTTGATTTACGAAAGGGGAATTAAGAAACAAACATGGCTTCTTTGTTGTTTTGCCAACCTAACCTGAGAAATTGATTGCGTAATCCATTGGGAATTTTATTGATCCGATAACGGGAAACAGTTAGATCACGTTTTTCTTTCTCAGCCAATCAGAGGGCTTGTTTACATAGTAGTGGCGGAGTGAATATAAGGAAAGGATTTTTGCTATAGTTTTATTAGTCTGTGAATGGTTTTCAAAGGATTGAGAAGAACAGTTTCGACATTACTCATTTGGATATATATTTTAGTCGATGGTGAGTGGGATGTTTATCCTCTTAGAGGTTGATAGTGGAGTTGATGGTAATAATACAAGAGCACCAAACATTGCGGTAGTAATTACAAAAGGATCGCGGCTTTGTCTGGAATGGGATGAAGTATATGCAAGATATGTTATATCCTTGAGCAAATTTAAAATGGCAGATCAATTATGTTTCACCACAAAAGTTGATATAGCACTTGTGAATAGAATTCAATGTGCTTTAAGTGCATTAATGAAATATATCGACGGCAATAAACTCTATAAATAATTGTACATGCTTAATATTATTGATGTTATAATTATTCAATAAAATGGTTTCGAAATCGAAAATGTTCACATTCTTTTCTGGTTAGGACTAACGAATCAGGATCAGTCTAGAATCAGCAGTCATAGCGAAAGGATTGAAAAATTAATAAATTTGAGAAATAGTGAATTAGATCAAATCTAGTGTTTTTTGAAAAACATTTGATTTTGAAAGATGATTTTCTCGAGTTATCGCTCCAACGCAGGATATTTTCTCAATGAACACTTGACAATATAATGAAAACTGGTTCTCCCCCATTTGACTATTGCATGAAACTTTTAAAATGTGATTCAAATGCTTATACTCAATTTATTGATATATTAATTGGAACAAAGCAGAATCATATTGTGGATATACTTTTGAAAACATTGCCAATGGATTCAATGTAGATGGCCCCTCCTTCGAAAGAGGTAACGTCACAGAGTTACTCCTCTCCCCTTTGAATTTATCCAGCGAAGATGATCAGTTTCGTTTTAGCTGTGAGAGAGTTGACATCGGAAACTAAAAATGTTCTATATATGTCCATTGTGCATGTACACCCTTGGCAGTTGGACTCAATAAGAGACTCGTCCAATTATTGCCGACTACACTGAAAAGTGTAAATTATTTAATGCCTGCAAATTACATTGAGGCTGTGCAATACAAATTAAAAGATGTAATTCATGTTTTGAAGAGGTATGTGACTATCACACTGGAGGGCACCTATGCTCCAGTTTTCACAATTATAAAAGTGATAAGCGAGAGAATTCCTATCCTACTATGATTGGAAAGAATGCTAACCGTGATTTTAGTTTATTGCTATGAGATTGGTATCTTCGTGGATTTAAATTAATCTGGGAAGAGGAATCTGGTCTAAGATTCAACTGTTGGGGTAACAATATAATCTGGCGTCTACGTCATCATTGTGAAGGCACTGCCTACTAAGACTATAAACCTAGAGATTTTTATTTTGCAGTTACCGACTGTGATTCACCACTTGAAAACACTCTATGTGATATTACTTCAAATAGACAGACTGAAACTCATAAATTTCATAATATGGATGCAAATAGTAACATTGGCTACACAAACAGATATGACAAGAGTGAAGTTACATTGTACTGCAGGAAATATGACACTGACTTTGCAGTCAACCAAGATCAATATACAGTGAATCCAAATGATTTACCAGCATTAGTGGTTCACGACAGTTGCCTACACATCGATGAAGAAATCTAAAAGTAAAGATTTAAAGACATTGTTGTATATATACATTTTATTAATAAACAAATTCACAGACAGTTTTAAAGCACTTTACTCTTTGGGCCCTGAAATCAATACTGTATAGGTCTGAGAGGATATTTTCCACTAGAAAGTCGTTCAGACGTGGATTGTCACCATAAATGTGGAGAAACTGCTTGTAAGTATAGCCACGACATCGGAATACAAAATATAGTATTACTGGGAAGCCACATCTTTTAGTTGTTAGATCCTGAACCCTCTTTCAATTTTGAATAATATTTTTCCCACTGCTCTCAATATAGTTGCTGATGTGGGGTGTGTAGAATGTATAGAGTAGACCAAGAGGATCAAAAAATTCAATCGTCTTCATTGTTTGAAAGATGCACAGCCAATGACCCGTCAGCACAGTCAATGGACTGCTATTAACAATAATCAAGATATTGTTCGCACTTTGAATTTTTCAAGATAGTCTGAGGGCAGACAATAGGATTTGTACTGGGACATGTAGGGGTCCATATTAAATACATTGATTATTTGACTGGTGTTCATGGCGCCAAGTCTAGTAGAACACTGCCTTCGGGAGTGATTTCCCAATAGGTTTCATTTCATATTGATTTAGTGAGATTAGTGCAATACTCTCAGCCAATGGGTCGGCAAATGTACACTCTAAACGCACAGTCCCCGTACGTACTATACTCATATCCTGTGTGCCAGACAAATCCAATACAATGATACCATGTGTTTTAGCAAACATTTCTTCGGTTATACCATTTTCAAATAGTTACAAATTCCGATCTAGGGTTTGTATGGTCAGCTCATACAATTTTTTAGAGGATTTATCAAAAGAGAGATTGTAGAGTGGGACACCGTTTACTTTGCATACAAGAGATGAAAGTCCAAACCTTTCGAATGTATGTGGGCATTCAGTCCATGATCCTATTGCACTGGCGCTCTTTACAAATGCCAATGCAAGTTTCGAGGGGATTTCGCCATTGATAAAGGATGAATCGGTGAAGGTGCGTGACCCCATGGCAATTTGACGTTGATTGGTGATTGTATGAGGAACAAGTAGTTTAATATTAGTCCCATTGGCTTTCAGTTTGTCCACGGCCAAGGCAACTAAACTCATAACCTGCTGTTTGCGTACTTGAAGTATTGCCGAGGTGAGGAAGAGACTTACATCGGGATTGGCAGCAAGTTCTTTTCTCAATATGAAATTGGATGGTGCAAGCGTCAATTTTATATCCACTTTAACAATGGGCAGCAGCCATTGGGGTATATTAAATATCTCATTATATATTTTTCCAAATAGATGTAATTCACTTGCTGTAGCGTTTTTAAGTGCATTTGTACTATCAGTATTAGTAATATATTCATATCCATTGGAAGCGCCTCTCAAGTCCGTGTATGACTTGGGTGGCATCAACATGAAGTGCATAGAGCTTGCACAATTTGAGAGATTGGTGCTTGTGCTCACCAGCATGCTATTGATGTAGACACTTATTTGACGAAATAAATTATTTAGTATAAAATTTTCATAGTATATCCACTTGGCTCGAATTGGCATTGTATTATTCGATTTCCGGACTTTCATTTTTAAATCTATAAATGTTGAAGACATGTCCAAAAAGTCGTCTTCTTTGGAATAAATTTGAAAGTGGATATTATCGGAGAGGGGTTGTAGTGGATAAAATTGTTCATAGTATCCATGCTTGACACTCACATCAACATTTTCAGCATTGAATAGATTCAATGAGGCGGTTATTGAAGGTTGAGAATCCTTATGCGGCAGGTAGGACATCTTAAGAGAAGAAATCTAGTTTCGATCTAACAATTTTCTTCCTGGGGCTTCTGGTTACACTACGTGTTGGCTTTTTCCTTCTTTTCTTTGACAAACGGGATGATGTCTTTTGTTTCCGTCCTGAGTAGAGACTGATGAGTGATGCATTTTTTCTTGACCTTTTTAAAACCTTAACATTATGTTTTAATCTTTCGCCAAGGGTTCGTACACTGGACCAAAGATTTTCCGTTGTACTTTTTTAAAATCCTTGCCAGAACCACAATTGTAGAGTATAGAGGATGAAAAATCTGTTGTAGCTGCAACAAGATTTTTTCTAGCCGATGGTAGTGAAGAGCGAAACAGCTTAGAAAAGCAAATGCCAAAACTATAGCAAGATATTGAACAGCAACCTATGTAATAGTCCATTCCTTTTCCCTGTTGTCTCTGGCCAAGAGTATTAACATAGTTGTCAATATCAGGACAAGTGAATACCACTTTTCTATTAGACATCGTGCTGTTGAACGATAGGCCGAAAATGACATTTAATCACAGCCAAACCTTTTGAAATTTCTAGGGGATCACCTAATTCTGTTTTTAGTGTTAACTTACAGAGTTCCAAATAGGAAGTGTTTACGGGAATATACTGAAGATACTTTATATTGTAGTGATGAATATGCTCTTGATTGGTTGTTCGTTCAAGAACTCTTAGGAGGGGGTTATTTGAATTACCAACCCGAGATGTTTCCACAAATGAAGCGTAGAGAAATATACAAGTGTCTGTGGAGAAGGCAGGTGTATAGTCAAAAAAAATGAAATTAATGTTTCCGGCCCTTTTACTACTGATTATATTGAGCTTAAAGCCAAGATCCTCGATTAGGTTATCATTGAGAATAACCTTTTCGTTGGCAATAGGTGAACTCATCTAGATCTTACCCTCCTCCATTGAATAGTTGAAATGAAAAGCACATTTTTTTCGAGCAGAAATTCTTTCATTGATAGAACGACATAACTCATTTATACAGGTGAGTTCCTCATAGGGTAGTTCAATATATGGATGATCAAACCAATTGATTTTTTTACTTTGTTTTCTATCCCCTGGTGGAGGTGGACAATCATAGGGTCTAATTTTTATTCCACATTTATGATTCTTTCTCAGGATGTCAAATTTATTTTTGATAATTCAGTCAACGAGCGCCACTTCATACCATTAAATTAAAAGACGGGGGAGAGTTTTGTCCGAAAATCACTTGTTTTATTCCGATCATTACGGAAAGGATCAGAAAAATGGGACATGAAAGTCACATAGAAATTATTGGGCATTGTTAATATCTTCAGCACTAACCAAAGAATCAAAATCCAAGTTGTATCCTAGCCAGCAAACAAGCAACTGTTTCTTGCCACTACGAGTACGACTCTTTATTATCTTTTCAATTTTATACATTTTACTATTGTGTCTAACTTTTTGCAGTTCATATTCATAAAAACTGCCAAGAATCTCATCATCTCTGGAGTCTCGCAGTCTATGCGTTGTGGGTTTAGTGTCTAGGATTTTGGACACTTTAAAAAGTTCGATGCTCCATATATAATTTCCTTTTGCCAAAATATTTGTACTTCTATTAATTCGAAGAGTATCACCAACATTGAATTTCTTCTTCTTTTTCTTCTCAGTGTCATGGGAGTATTGCTTTAGGAAAGTATCAAATATATTTTCAATGTAGTGAACATCCCGAGGGCTCGAGTTGGATAGAGATCAATGCGGTCAAGGGGTGTATATCTGCATGATTTTATATAAATCATGAATAAAAGCAGATGTATTTTTAAATGTACAATATCTTGAAATTAGTAGAAGAATCGTTCTTATTACTCGTTCAACCAATGCAGCCGTTATAGGGCTGTAACTATGATGAAGTGTTGTATTATATTTCAAAAGAACCATTTGCACATGAGGGTTAACAAATGCACTGCCACGATCCGATTGAATTTTTATATACGAATCCTGTTTGAGAATACTTTCAATGGCCCTAGCAACTTCAACATCTCTCTTTTATCGCACTGAACGGGCATAGGCATAGCGACTAAAGACACTAATTGCCACCATAATATAGGTGTAGGTTGTATTGTGGCGCCGTTGAACTGAGTCAAAAATTAAAAGATACATTTGCATTATTTGCAGGGGGAAAAATGTTTTAATGTGATAATAGTGTTTACTGCAAAGTACGTGATTCCGATGCAGCGTTTCCCTCGGTTCATTTTTTAGATAATCTTTTGCATTTTTCAATGTGTTGCCGTAAACAACTTTAAACAGCATTTTGAGAGAACTTAAGCTTGTCGCCTCAGCAATGCTATCATATACAACTTTCAGAGCTTCATCAATTTTGAACGTAAACAAGTAGTGTAATGCCCACTCCCCTTTTGCACGCTAGAGGGTGAATCAATTCGTCTTTGCTTTTGACTAGCAGCCACAGGTGTTGTAAAATCAGTGGTGCTAGTATTTTCAAATATTGAATCTCCTTTTTTTTAAATGGTGTTGGTGTTGTTGGAGGACTATATTCTCTTAGTTTCTTTAGAATTTGCTTATTGCCAATAAGACTTTTGAGAAAGTTTGATACACTGAGAAATGTGTATATATTATCTTTAAAGGATAAGAGTCCTTTACGTTTCGTTACCACATCAAAAATTAATTCGACAAGATTAAAACCTGTCCCCTGAATTATATTTTATGTCCCTGCACTGTAGACTTGAAATTAATCACCATTTTCCAACAAGAGATAATATAATACGCTTTTACTCTGTTATCGATAGGTCAGTGGCAATAGGTTTCCAAATTTCGATACAATCGAATTCAAGTCCTTCTCCTTTGATTGTACAGAATCTTGAAGAGATGTTTCCTGTTTAGAAGAATCGGTAACAGTGGCGGCGGCGCGTCTCTCACGATAAGGTTTATGTTTGTCCATACGTCGCAATGCATCTTGAAGTAAAAGCAGTTTTTGTCATCGGCAATATTCTCATCATTAATGAATTTGCTTAGATTGTCTTCAAAATGTTCGACGGGCGAGAGGACAAGTTGAAATGGTGTCAATTTATAGGGTTTTGCCATTCTCTAGAGAAAACTGTTTACAAGTCCTGCAATTATTGGCAGTAAAAGTGTGAAAAAGCTACCGCCTGCTTGAAGGAGCCGTTTTCTTTTAAATTTGTTTCCCTTGTTTTTAAAATCCCAGGCACGTACAGTGGAATGGTGTTGCTTTGTCTGTTGTCTAACAACATCTGACAGTTGAACATTTCCCTCAGTCAAATTTAAACAAAGTTCAGATATTAGATTAATTAAATCATTGTCAACATCATATTTGAGTATGTCCTTCCTAAGCAAGGGTTTTAAAGTGATTAAAACTGAAAAAAAATGCCGTTGTTTATGTAGTTTCTTCAGTGTGATAATAGCAATTAATAGCCTTTTCTACTGTTCACAGGACGATATACTGTAATTTCATTGTCGAAAATTTCGGTGACTACACGTAGATCCTTGGGCATGCTCCGATTAAAATCAAGAAATATTTAACCGTAGGGGTTGCTAGTCACCTGAGTGTACGCTGAAAACAGACCTTTAGGCAAGCTGGGGTATATTTGTTTATTGAGAGTTTTGAGTGAAATAAAATCACAAGCGACTCGATAGATGATATAGATAGTGCAATTCAAAGCAAGGGTTCGCATACATTTGCTCTGATGAAACAGATTGTGTAGAACTAGGGTTATGGAAATGTGTTCATGATGAGATCGGACAATTTTGAATTATTCTAGCTAAAAGTGTTGTTTTCCCCGACCTTGAGGGCCCACACAAAAATGATCTGAAGGGTGTTTTAAATTGATACATGCTGTTGACAACAGTCCGACTATGACTAACTGTAAATCATATGTGCCCAACGAATAAGTAGTAATTTTCCCATATATCTATCTATTCAAGAACAACAACTAAAAACAATATTTCATGGCAGTATTTATTTCATTAATTAGAACACAACTGTTTCTTCAACATTAACAATGGTAACACCTATTCAACAAGAACCAGAAAAAATTTCATTTTCAACATTAAAACTCTATTTGTTCAACATGAACAACTATAACACTTTATAAATAAACACTTATTGTCTTTAAACAATTTTCGGTACAACACTTTATGTACAATAAAAAACACTTTTTGCCCATCAATAACAATAACACTTTTCTGTACAACACTTTTGTCCATGTACAGCACTTTTTTGTACATCAACACTTTTCTATACAAAATACACTTGGAACATGAACTAGCACAGTTGAACATTACAGTGAATTTAAAGTTAGGGCCCCCCACCCCCGGTCGCCGGCCGCGGGCCGGGTCCCCCCCCCCCGGGTGCCGGGTTGGCAAAACCATCGTTGTCGTCACTGCTACAGGGTAGGGGTGGGGGTTGTTGGGTCAGGGGTGGTGGTTAGGTGGGTCGTGCGGTTAGTTTATCCAGACCAAGTTGATTACGATAGTCTATGCATTCAACTCGGTCTGAAATGCGGTAGTGGCTATGAGGCAAGACACTTACACCATTCTCGAGCACATAGACTTTGTCAGATATACATGACATTGCATTCTTTTCCACTCTCACAGTATAATTTCTATACTGTAGAGAGCGAATTGCAAGCACTTGTGCTCTTGGCACTAGGCACTTGGCCTAGGCTTGGCACTAGGCTACCCTCCCCTCATTGAACGCTCTACAAAAAGGTGTTGATCTACATCTGTGATTAGGCCTATTTCCTCCCTACTAATTTTAAACTTGAATCAATCCATGAATTGGATTTTAAAAAGTAAAATCCAATATCTAACCAGAACACTGAATTAATTTGGTCTGTGTTCTTACAGACTATATCCAACAGAGTAAAATCTTCACTGGCCAAGTACAGTCTACAATAATCTCACCTATTTTTACACGTCCCTTTGGACCACACCTCCTTGGCACACTCATAATCCTCGGCTTTGCATTCACTGTTGGTCAGTGAATTGTAAAAAGCTTCAATTGGAGGTAGTTTCACCTCGCCTAAGTGAGCACCAGAACAGTAATAATCATATGCATACACATCTTTGCTGGTTAATAAGTCATACATTTCACTGTCTGGAAAGTGCTGTTTAAGCAAGGGAAAGCTATCAAAATTGTCGCTTTTCTGCACTTGAATCAATTGACTCAATGCCTTCGGAAAAAACTAAAAGAATCTAAAAACCTGATTTTATTCCAGCACGTATGTCCATTATCCACTATCTGCCATTTCAGTTCGAGAAGCAACAACGACTCGGCAGATTAGAGAAAAATGTTATAGGTAAATGAATTATTTATCAATGGAGTGTCTCCTCCCCCTCTCGCCCTATGCCTAAGGGCCAGTGCTGGTAAAATACATTTCCATATAAACGTTTAGGTGTGACTCAAAACAGGGATGAAAAAATGCTTTCTAACGATTAAATTCAACTATAGATGAGCAACACCCCTAACATTACTCCCCCCAGATGCTATTTCCTGCCACACATGATAATGGTCTCTGACTTTCCCCCTTCCCCCTCGTTTCCCTTTAGTCCCCTTATCCTCCTCTACAAACTCTCCCGTCCAAACACAAAATATTTTTGAATTTTAATAACGTGACAATCCTCTGAAGACAATACCATGGGATACTTGGTATTTCTCAAACGAGAAATATCACCATTAGCCGTACTAAGGAGTTTAGTCAGTACCTTGACCATTCGCTCTGTCTCATCCACTTTATCTAATATTTCTCAAACTTGCAGGGTGTTCGATCTGTCTCTGGTTGCGTAAAGTATTGGACACTTCACGGGACTTGTGTTCTTTGATTCGGTGTTGATATTGTGGATCATTAACCTCCATCAGATTAGCTTCACAGTCGAAAGATATTTTTGTGCACTGGAGGAGGGTATTTTGGAAATTTTTAAAGCGTAGAATGGCCTTATCCCCCGAATCTGTTTCCACTGGCTGATATCCATGCCGTCTACAGTGTCTCAGGTGAATTTGCAGCTTTAATTTAGTCCAAAATCTAGACAGGCATACTGGACAGTAAACATGTACCCCCGCCCCTGGTTTACCTATCACAGACCACGCCGCAAGGAACGAATATGGGAAAAATTGCCAATTTATATAGGTTGAATAGATTGTTTATATAACAACCAAAACCACTGTTTAAACAAATCAATTGACGGGCCCCGTACGAGTAAGACAAACCCCTTCTCTTTTGAACGAGCACCGTATTCAAATTCTGTTTAAAAATAAACCACAGTAACGACAATATTTAAATGGGCCTTAGCCCTTTAAAAAATCTCAAAAGATTGAAGCGTTACTGGATATTTAAACTATAAACAGGAGAAATCTGCACTTAGAAAATCTGACCCTTTCTTCCCATGTACAGCCCTGTGATCTAGATTTGTCTTTGTAATGTAATCTGCTAGAGGCTGAAATACTGATATAAGGACAGCATATCTGAAACATTTTTTACCTGTTTCAAAACAAATCCGCTGGACCACTTGAAACCCTACTATATCTTTATTATAATTTAAAACTACTGACATCTTAGACCCTGCCCCCCCTCTTAAAATCAAATCTTTATTAAATTTAAACAAATGTACAATTACATTTTAAATAGAGAAAACTACAGAACTGCTATCATGTTCGTTAGATTTCTCGAGACTCGCAATAATTTGCCCTACACACTCGGAAAAAACTCCCACAAAATTTTCAAAATTTGGATAAATTACATACATCTCGGAATGTATATAATGATAATAAACTTCCTTTTCCCCCTCATTTAAATAAAAAACCTTTAAAACGATAGAAACCTTAATTGAATCCCTACCTCCCCGTAACTGAATGTGGTTCCCCAGTAGTGCACGAATTTTATCTACATAAGCCTGTACAATTTCTATATGATCAAATAAGAAATTTTCACCCAATAGAGAATTAAAGGGATCCACACGCGTCGCAGTGAAAACCACGTTATTATTTAAAATTGTATTCGACAATAGAAAATTGGGAAAATTTGTACCCTCCTCTGGTGTGGAACCCCATCTCCCATGTTTTTCAAAACTAGTTGGGGTATGTTCCACGTCAGTTGTTAGATGAGGACTCGTTAGTGTATTTGAGGAGGAGGGCTTCCTGTAAACTCATCTATTATTTTTAGGGTCTTTTGACTCAAGTCCATCTCAGGAAAATTACCTTTCTCAACGGTGCTAAGTTATATATTGAAATAATTATTTAAAAAATTATCAATAGTAGAAGATATTTCATCAGAGTTAATTATACCATGCAAGTCGTTGATAGCTGATGTTTTATTTTCCTGCAAATCCAATGCCCATTCAATGAGTTAGTAATCTTCTTCATTCGATGGTGAGTAATGGACAAATGGACCAACCAATAAATGAAAAATAGCTTATTCTCAAAGTATTCAAATCATCCCTGCTTTTAAAATTTTGAGTATTATTTAAATTCAGATTAATAGAATTTAGTAAATTAAACTGAGAGCAGTCAATTTCCAACTTAATAAATTTACAATCTAAAACACCAATTTAAATATAAGACGGCAATATGTTCAAAAAATAGTTTATTTCAAATTGTTCACCTCCGCATTTTTTTTATTTTTTTTGCGGCGTGGTTAGGGCCTACGGTGCTGTCCGCGCCCACGGTACCCCACTGCGGTGCTTCCCACCGCTCGGCCCTACTGGCTCCCAGCCCCCAGTCCATACTGACCGTCCAATTTTGATCTATTTTTCTCTAAGTCCACACATGTTTACTAAACACATGAGTTTAATTATTGTAACCTGTCGTACGCGAGTTGTCCAATTTCCAAGAGTAAACTTCAACAGGTAGGAACCGTTTACTCGGTGTCCACTCACTAATATCTGGGCACAATGGCTCAGGGCAAATTAGAACGCTTTTATATGAGAGATGTATAATATGGAATAAAATCTCTTTTAAAACTATGTGAAAATTAGAAATCGCAGAATTTCACCTGTACCTAAACCTCTATGTGATATTGAAGATATAGCAACAGATAAAATAGTAAATATTAGAAAAAAGAGCGGTTTCTTTGCAAAAAAATAACATTTAGATATCTCTGAGGGAGGGCAGAGACAAGGATGGGTTGGGGTGAGGTGTTAATATCTCTGTGACAAGTTTATATTGGGATTGAAAAATAGTAAAAAGAAAAGACTAAAAACATTTGAAGAAATATATAGGTATTTATATAATAGATATAGGAAAAAAATGCTCACATTTGCATATCCTGGCCTCAATCGGGTGCCGGATGGACTAGGTCGCGCGTGTTGGAGGGTAGAAAGGTTAACCTCATTAATTTCTCGTGTAGATTGGGATGCGGCTTTTACAGTAGGACCTTTGACTTGTGAAGTCGAGCCAGTGATACCCTGGGCTTGCACAGATAGCTGAACTTGGGCAGGCAGTATGGAGCTGGGGAGTTTTGACCAACGGTCATATTGAGCACCTGTTTCTTTTCCAATGGCGACCTCAACCTCTCTTGCTTTCTTACATTGAGGTGGGACGCATTCTTCACTATTTGCATTACCCCCAGCAATCTTTACAGCTGGAGGGGCCGAAATACATTCTTCATAATTTGCCTTAAAGAATAGAAAAAAAATAGTATCAAAATAATTTCCCCCTTATTTTACAGAAAGAAAGTTAGTCGCCTCATCCATATAATTTTGTCTAGAAAAGCATTTATCTCAAAGAAGCCCCTACCCCTTTTCAGTAAAGCAAAAAGTAAAAAATGCATATTCTCTCTCTCAATAAATTTAGGAAAATTAACCCGCCCTATATCTAAACTCTCATTGAGTTAATCTTGTGTTTTATTTAAGTGAAAGGTATATCTTACTGCCATTTTATTCAAATGTTATAGCTAAAATCTCTAAACTTACGAAGAGAAATGGTTAGACACTAAAGTCTAATAATAATCTGTATTTTAAAGCCTATTAAAACCTTATACAAAAGAGAAAAATACTAAAGAAAAATTACACTCCCTTTGATATCCTTCATGTAAATACAAAATTTTCTACTGATAGAAGATAAAAGTGAGACCAGAACTCATTAACCAATGAGGCAGCCAATGTCCTCCTTCTTGGAATTCTTGGTCTCATTTGAGTTGTTCTCAGTCTAATATGATCTGGTCTAGGGTGATCTGATCTGTTTTCGGTCTGATATGTTCACAGACTTAGCCGATCTCTCCCCGGTCTGATCTTTAGTCACTATTATTTTATCTGGTCACAGTCTGATCCACACTGGGTCTTATCTTATCTTTTTTCTGTCTCATGAGATATGTTTTCGGTCTTATCTGATGTGGTAACGGTCTAAGCTGATCTGTTCTCGTTCTGATCCGATCTGTTCTCGGTTTGATATGTTTTGTAATGGGTCTTATCTTATCTAGTCTATGTCTGATGTGATATGTTCTCTGCCTTATCTCATCTGTGTTTGGTATAATTTTATATCTCTATGTTCTGATATGTTTTCGATATGATCAGATTGTTCTAGTTCTGATCTTGTCTATAAGGGATTTTATCTTATCTGTTCTCTGTCTTATGTGATAAATTCTCGATCTTATCTGATCTGCTCTCGTTCTGAGCTGATCTCTTCTTGTTTTAATCTGATCTGTTGTCAATAGATCTGGTCTCGGTCTGATTCGATATTTTTTCTGTCTTATCTGATCTCTTCTCGTTCCTACTTGATCTGTTTTTGATCTGATCTTATGTGTTCTCGGTCAGATCTAAGTTGTTATTTTTCTGATTTGATATATTGTCGTTCTATTATGATTTGTTCTTGGTGTGATCTTATATGTTCTCGGTTTGATAGAATCTGTTTCGGATCTTATCAGATCTGTTCTCGGTCTGATCTAGTCTGTTCTGGGTCTTATCTCTTCTGTTCTCTGTCTGATATGATAGGTTCTTGTTCTTATTTAATCTGTTCACGGTATGAGTTGATCTTTTCTCGTTCTGATCTGATCTGTTTTCGATGAATCTCATCTGATGTTTTCTCGGTCTGATCTGATCTGTTCTTTGTCTGAACTGATCTATTCTTCGTTTAATCTGTTCTGTGTCTGATCTGATATGTTCTCGGACTGATATGATCAATTCTTGGTCTGATTTAATCTGTTCTTGAAGTTATATGATCTGTTCTTTTTCTGATCGGATATTTTCTCTTTATGATCTGATCACCTCTTAGTCTAATCGTATCTGTTCTCTGTGTGTGCATGTATGTAACTACAGCTTCTTTAATAATTTTTTTTTTCTTGTTTGTCACTTCGGAAAATATCCATCATTTTTTTGAAGATGGGGGGGGGGGGTTGAACAAAAACAACTCATCAGAAATGTTAAAGAAAAACAAAAAGTTCTTTTAAATGAATTTATTTTTGGAATTTACTAGATCAGAAAGAGAAAAGATCAGACCGGGAAAAGATCAAATCTGACCAAAAACAGATCATATTTGAAACGGACCAGACCAGTTAAGACAGAGTCTAATTAACTTCAGACACACAACATATCATATACCAAATAGAACATATCAGATAAGACCAGGACCAGATCAGATCAGACCACAAACAAATCTGAAATAGGCCAATAACAAATAAGAGTAGAGAGAAAACCGATTATATCAGACCGAGACAAGATCGGATGAGACTGAAAACAAACCAAATAAGACCAAGAACAGATCAGATCAGACCAAAAACAGATCAGACCGAGAAAACAACAGATCATATTAGACGGAAAACATCTACAATAAAATCGAGAACAGATCAGACCGAGAAGAAATAAGATCAGATCGAGATAAGATTAAATCAGATCGAAAACAGATCCTTTCAGACCAAGACCAGATCAGAGTGGACGAGACCAGATAACACCAAGAAAATTTGGCATAAAAGACTGATAAGAGATCAGATCAGACCGAGAACAGACCAAATAAGACCAAGAACAGATCATATCAGACCAAAAACAGATCA
Organism: Artemia sp. Qi Xiang Cuo; assembly: GCF_049724085.1. NCBI lineage: Eukaryota > Metazoa > Arthropoda > Branchiopoda > Anostraca > Artemiidae > Artemia > Artemia sp. Qi Xiang Cuo. Next base: position 4,147,785 of record NC_142797.1, on the reverse strand, counting down.
GACAAAGAACACATCAGATCAGACCGATAACAGATCATATCAGACCGAAAATTCATCCGATAAAATCAAGAACAGATGAGATCGAACCAAAAACAGATCATATAAGACCAAGAACATCTCTGATAAGACCAAGAACAGAACAGAACGGATTGAAAAGAGACCATATCATACCGAGAACAGATCAGATCAGACAGATAACCGATCCTATCGAGATCTAGAACAGATCAGATCAGATCAGACGAAAAACAGATCAAATCAAATGAAGAACAGATATATCATAATTCGATCATATGAAATTAGACCAAAAATATATCATATCATACTAAGAACAGATGATATAAGAACAAGAACAGATCAGGCTATATAAAAAACTGATCAGACTATACAGACAACAGATTAGATCAACCCGAGAACAGATCAGATCAGATCAAGAACTTAAAAAAGAAGAAACTTCTCATATTTTTATAATATTTCGTTTTATTTCAATTGATCTAATTAAACTTCAATTTGTGCGTTTATTTTATATTATATACTATTAAATCACTTTTTTTTGTTTTTGACAATAGGGGAAAAAAATTGAATTTTGTATTTTTTTTCATGACAGAAGACAACGGTGGTATGTTTAGTTGTTTTTTTCCCATGGGTGCGTGTATAAATACATTTGTCATAAAATATAGTGAGAGGGCTAATTCGAACAGATATTGAAAACTGTACTTTTTTAAGTGACTAAAAATTGAAAAAAATTGAAATAGCCATTTTTTTCAGCATAGTCAAAAATCTAATAAATATGTCTTTGAGGATGGCTTAGTCCTCCACAGTTCCCAAGGAAAGGGATGCAAGTTAAGAACTTTTCCCTTTGTTTACGTATAGTATTGGTTATCGGGACGTATGCAGACGTTTTCAGGAGGGATTGGTCTTGGTGGGGGGGGTCGAAAAATATGTTCACATGGGAAAATCGATCCATGAAGGATATGTCCTTGGGGGAAGGGAAATTTCTATGAAGGGGACGCCGTATTCCCCATAAATGTTTGATAAACGATAAGAAATTAAATAAAAAACAAGTTTTATCAACTAAAAGTAAGGAGCAACATTAAAATAAAAAACGACTATATATTACCATTTATAGGATGGTGGTCGCCTCCGTGTTCATACCTCGCTCTTGCTAAAGTCTTTGTGTTGGTAGTTTCATAAGAGCTATCTATTCTAATTAAACGACCTTTGTAAATCAGGGATTTTTGATTCGAACATAATTTGAACTTTAGCGTGAGGAGTGAAGCATTGACGAAGAGACGAACCTCCAAATATATTTAAAAAGGTCATCTCGTTTTTATTTTAATTGGTGCCCCTTAATTTCAGTTGAAAAAACTTGTTTACTTCTTTGAATAAATTGCAACATAATAAAAAGCGCCAACTTATCTTCAGGAGGGAGTGGAACTTTCAACGAAGGGAGAGTCTTTATTTTATTTTAATCTCCGTAAAAAAAAGAAAGTTAAGGACTGGTCCATGATATACAATACACTCGATACTTGAAGTTTAGCTAATGCTATTGAAATAAAATTCCCTATGTCGAGAATCTAATATCTTAGAAAAAATATTTGTATGTAGATTGCTTGTTCTGTTTACTATAGAGTAGTCTTAACAAAAATATTATGATTTTTGTGTATCTTTTCAATTTCATATTAAATATATCAAGATCAACTTTAATACTAACTCATGTGCTGTATTCTAAAGGCAATAATATCGTTTATAATATTGAAGTTGAAGAGTTTCTAGCTGCTTTGCTGGCAAATACCCCCATACTTCTTATTCGTAGTATAAGATAGATATTATTTTATTATTAAATATATATGTGTGCAGCCTTAATTCACTTATTTCTAATGTTAGTGGGCTTCTGTATTTTCCAAATAATGCATTTCTTCCTGTCTTTGCCATTGTTGTATTGTGTATTGTCAATTCTAAATTTTGAACATTCATTGGACAGCCCCGCTTAAACTTGGGTGGAAGTTTTTGTTAACTTATATATTGGCCCCCTGAAAGAATAAAGCAATTACATTTCGTTTTTAACTTTTTTTTTACTTGGTTATTGCACTTTTTTGATTTTTTCTAATTAATTGATTTACAATTTTTCTCTTTATAAAATAAACACGAAAGAGGAGTGGTCGTATACTCTAAAAATAAATTGGCTTTCGTACTACTTTTTTGAAGGACTATAGACCGGTCACAGAAAGACAAAACTTGACATGTGAAATATTTTTTAGTGTTTGATGTAAATAAAACTGTTTGACTTAATCCTTGGTATGTAGTTTTAAGAAGAAAAAATGTTATTCCCAACAAAAATAGATTTTATTAATCAATTTTCTTTGGATATGTAGGCTGCATCAAATTTTCTTGAATATAATATTGAATTTTACTAAGGTGACATTTAAATTAGTATGTTATGTGGAAATTCAAAATCAAAGGTAGGAATTGCGACACCCAAAAAAGCTACTGGCATTTTGAGTAAAAAAGAGAGCATAAAATTTGTGTTGAGATAGTTGAATGAAGTTTAATATACGCTTCTATAAATTGTGTACACACACAATTTTCAGTAAATAATATATTTCAATACAATTTTTATGGGTTTTTGTTTCGTAAATAAAACTTTTATTGATATGTTTTCGTACTACATTTTCTTTTGTGATTTTTCTTAGCTTGTAAATGTTTTGAAGCTGCTACCATATTCTTAAAAAAATCAATGTTCAAGATATGTTACCCTCTGAATCTTACATTTTTTAACTAGTTACTAGAACCATTTGCGAGTCTCACTTTTGTGAAACCTAAAATCTCCCTTCATTTAACGAGCATCTATCTCACTATTATAATTTGGCAATTTTAATTATTTGAAGATTTATTTACATAAGAAACAAAGTTTTTTCCAACTGAAAGTAAGTAACGACAAAAAAACTTAAAACGAAGAGACATTATTACGTATATGAGGTGGTTCGTCCCCTCGTCAATACTTCACTCTTCAAGCTAAAGTTCAAATTATGTTCGAATCACAAATCCCGAATTTATAAAGGCCGTTTAATTAGAAAAGATAGCTCTTTTGAAAGTATCAAAACAAAATATATATATATATATATATATATATATATATATATATATATATATATATATATATATATATATATATATATATATATATATATATATATATATACCAAAATATAATTTTGGTAACAATATATACATAGAAAGAATAACCTTTTTACGCTGTTTTCAAAACAGATAAGTATCATTAAGTTTTGTGTTACCAATCAAAAGATAAAAGCCCGAGAAAATTTGCCTGCTTTTAAAAAATCGGGGAAAACATCCTCCAAGAATCAAGTACACCATTTGAAAGTCAACCCTGTTTGGCGTGGAAAGAGTTTTCGTAAAGACTTTGGAAGGTGCTCCTTTAGCTAAAAAGTGTAAGTTTTGGAGTTGTGAATAAGAGTCAAAATCTGAGTTGTCAGGTTAGTAGCCCCTTCCCCTTAATTGCTTTCCCACTTCCCTTTCAACAAGCCCTGCAAGTTTCAACTTAATATAGCGTGTAACCTTGCGCGTAAGTCCTCGTTTCATGTTTAATAGAAAGTTAAGCTAATAATTTTCCATTTTATAATAGAAAAAGGATGGAAGGACAGTCTATAGCATCTGCGCTTGAAGAGATAAGGCAGTGTTTGAAATCTCTAACCTGTCGAAGAGTATCGATGATGTTAAATTAAGCCTAACAAGTATTGAAGCTAAAATGAAAAAGTTTAATGTTAAACAACGGCGACAGCTCAAGAATTGACAACCATTCGAGTAGAGCTGGAAGTATCCCGTAAGAGAAATATGCGGCTTTAAAAAGAAATAAAACAGACAAATTTGATGTTTTATAATTTTCCCCAGCCCCTATATCGAATACAACCCTGTTAGATGATATAATTGCACTAATCAGTAATACTGTGCCAAGCTTAAAAGTGTCAAAGTGGGAATTCAGGGATGCTATTCGTTTAAGGGGACCACAAAACCCACGCCCTATTTTAGTAAAGTTCAATTCCAAAGTTACACGAGACATTTTGTTGAGGAATGCGAACCTTTTCAAACAAAAGGGGATATCAGTGGCGCCAGATTATACGCCAGAAGAACGCGATGCTCGTACGGCCCTAAGACCTTTATTATCCCAAGCTATAAGCAAAAAGAGAATTGTGAAGCTACGCGGAACTAGATTATGCATTGACAAACAGACGTATGTTTATGACTTTGAGAGAAAAACAGTGCTGGAAATGGCGGAGCCGACTACGGAAAAACAAACTCATGATAAAGATAGTAGCATAAAAAACCATATCCCGAGATGAACTTATATGCGATTCTCGTCAAGCTATAGTGATTCAGATCCTGAAACTGAAAGCATCTCAAACAGCGATTCAGATACAACGATCATAGAAAAACCGGCCGCGGTTCTAGACCCCAACATTCCTATTGGAAACCACGCGAAAAGTGGTAGGCTGAAAGGAAAAAGGGTCCTGGACATGATTATAAGCCCAGGCAACGATAGTAAGCAGGATCAAGGAAATGTGAGACCAAATAAAGAACCAAAATTGGAAAGGAAACAAAAAAGTCATAGTCCAAAAAAATGTGGTCAAACTCTAGCAGAACGACCACCATGTGTCATAGGATAAGGAAATAGCCATATACAGAAACTGTCAGTTATTGCGTAGGCTGTACAGGGTCTAAGTAGAGAAAGAGATGTGTGTTTAAATAGTTCATTTTTGAATTTACAAATAGCTTGTATAGTTGAAACATGGTTATTGCCAGTAGAGGAAATATCAGTGTTTGGTTATGTTGTTTTTCGTGTAGATAGAAGGACATCAAGGAATTCCAGGAACTATGGAGGAATAATAGTGCTAGTCAAGAAACATGAATTTTCTAGTTTAAGTCGTTTGCCAAGCATGTCTGAGAATTTGATATGGTTACGTTTGATTTTTTTGGGGAAGTGGTTTATATTGGGGTGTGTTTATATTTCACCAGAAAATAGTTCATATTGTGAAGAGGATGCTTGGGCAATATTAGAGGAAGAAATTATTCCTATTAGATCTCGGTATAAAGGAGATTCAGTGTTATTAATAGGTGATTTAAACGCTTACACTACTGAACAACCAGAACTAAATATGAGTCTTGTTTCAGATGATGATTACGACCCTGTAGCGGGGATTATTCCTTCAATGTAATTTATACCAAGAAGGAGCCAAGATAGAAAAAGGAGAGTTAACTCATGGGGGAAGAAACTCCTTGTACTGTGTGGAGGTTCTGGTTTGGCAATTGGTAATGGGAGATTTAGTGAGGATGGTAGCTTAGGTGAGTACACTTGTGTTTCTGGACCTTGCTTTAGTTTGATTGATTATATATTGGCTGACACTGGGCTCGAAATTGAATCCCTAAATGTGAAAGTGATACATCGAACAAGATCGGACCACTTTGCAGCTAAAGTAGAGTATATTTTCTCTTGAAGGGAATATTGTTTGATTGAGAGGAGTAATGAGGAGAGGTATGTGAATAAGGACACGATGGAGTGAAAGAAGCAAAAAATTTTACCTCATAGTATCAAGTGTAACCGGTCACAGGAACAATAGGTACTGGTCCATGAGGAACTAATTGATGATCCCATGGCTAAAGAAATAGAACATCTGAAATATGAGGCCGAGGTACCGAATGCCGACCCGGAAACAATGGCAAATAGTTTCTTACAAATTCTAAGCAACTCGCTGGCATCAGTAAAATCAGCCGAGAAAAAGAATGAAAGTTTTTATGATGAAGAATGTAAATTCAGTAGCGTTAACTTGGATAAAATATTACAAAATGTAAATAATGCACTGAATTAGGAATAAAAAATCAAGAAATTAAAAAGTTACCGTTTATTACTTAAAGAGAAAAAAAAATTAATAAAAAGTAAAAAGGAACATTATAAAAGGAATGGAAAGGCCACCCTTTTAAAGTGCTTTAGAGAAAATAACAGTAGGGAGTTCTGGAAAATCATAAAAAGAGATAGGCTAAAAGACCGACAGTCAGAGGTGCCCGCCCCCGAAACTTGGCCCGATTACTTCAAACTACTACAAGAAGATACCCAGGATAGCAACATACACCTACAAGAGACATTAGGTCTAGATAACTGTGAAGAAACATCATTCCCTCTGAACCAGGAAGATTACGTGTTATGCGACCCAATCACCCCGGAAGAAATTGAAGATTCGCTTAACAAAATACGAGGTGATTCAGCTCCCGGACCCGATGGAATTCCTATGAAGATCTTCAAAGCATTTCGGACTGTTCTTTTACCTTTTTTGGCCTCATTATTTAACCTAATTATTTCAAAGAGGAAGTGGTCAATGACCTGGAAAACCTCGCTTATTCCCCCAATGGTAATACCAAGGCACATAACAACTATAGACCAATAAGCCTCCTAAACAGTGCTGGAAAAGTTTTAGAAAAAATTATAGATAATAGGCTGGGTCTGTGGATAGAAGAGAAAAAAATATTGCTAGAAGAACAAGTTGGGTTCAGACCAGGTTATTCCACAGCTGATAAGGGTTTTTGTTATTAATGCTCTTGTAGAAAAGCACTGCAAAGGTAAAGGAAAATTATATGTGGCTCTAATTGATTTGAAATCAGCATTTGATAGTGTAGATCGTGTTTTATTGGTGAATGTATTATTAAATCTAGGCCTACCAGCCCCTTTTTTACAAATTCTATCGTCTATGTATTCACTGAATAAAAGTTTTGTAAAAGTTGTTAGGAAGGGAATATCTCTGCCTTTTTTCTCGAAAAAGGGCGTGCGCCAAGGAAGTACACTCTCGCCAAAATTATTTGCTGTGTTTATTAATGATATTGTTCCTTATTTCCGACAAAGATGGGCACCTACTCTCCGACTGGGAAATCTGAATATGTCAATGCTACTATTTGCAGACGACATTATATTACTGGCAAAGACAAATAATGATTTACAAACTCTTGAATCTCCTTGAAAAATATTTACAAGAGAAGAAACTAGTGGTGAATGTCACGAAATCCCAAGTCATGATTTTTAGCAAAGTATCCTTGGAATCAGCACCACAATTTTTATTGAATGGAAAAATGCTGGAAGTGGTGGAAAAGGCCAAATACTTAGGTTTCATCCTTTGTCAAAATGTAAAATGGACGAGTCATATTACAACAATAGCACAGAAAGGAAGAAATGCATTATTTGGTATATACAGAAGCACACTAAGAGCAGAAATAAGTGAACTACGCCTCCACAAACATATATTTAATACTAAAATTATGCCTATCTTACATTACGGATCAGAAATATGGGGGTATCAGCCGGCAAAGCAACTAGAAACCCCTCAACTTCAATATTATAAACGAGTTTTTGGCCTACACAATACAACACATACGTTAGTTTTAAAAGGTGATCTTGGTATATTTAACCTGAAATTGAAAAGATATACCCAAATCATCAAATTTTGGTTAAGACTTCTAGAACTTCCCCAGACTAGACTTGCCCGATCAGCATATGAAGATCTTCTCCTTCAGTGTAACAAAACATCATGGACAGCACAAATCAAGAGGATATTAGATGAGAATGGATTTTCAAGTTCGTGGGAGAAGGGAAAAGGGCCAGAAGATCATGAAAAGTTCTTCAAGGAATTTAGTGCAAGACTTGAAGACCAAGAAGTGCAATTATGGCAAGCAGCTGTGGACAAATCTCCGAGTCTTACTTTGTATAGAGAAGTAAAAGAGAATTTTGGTCAGGAGTTTTATTTCAAGCTGGGATTGCCCATCAAGTATTTGAGGATTTGGATTCAGATTCGAGCAAATTGTCTTCCAATTTATACTAAGGTTGCAAGGAAAAAGAGGGAAGGTCCGGAGGCCGGGTGTAGTTGCTTGAGATGCGGGGAAAATGATTATGGGTTGGGCCATTTCCTCCTCCGGTGTAAGCAACTATCTCATTTAAGGGGATTAATTATCCAGGAGGGGGAAGATAGGCTGCTTTGTGAGTTAATGAGGTCTAGGACTCCCTGTTATATTGTGGCAGTAGGAAATTTTGTATTGATGGGAAGGATGTCAAATGAAGTGTAATTTTTCTTTAGTATGTCTTTTTGTATATGGCTTTAGTTGGCTTTTAAATACAGATTATTATTATTATTATTATTATTAATATACTCGGCTCTATTAAGGCTATTAAAAGAATCAAATTTTAATTGTGATTTTAAATATAGGCTATAAGTTTCATCAAGTTTAAATTTACCCATCAACAGTTACGCGTTTGAGGAAATTTGGACTATTTTCGAAAAAGAGATAAAGACCCCCTAAAAGCTATAGAACCTTAATAAAAATCACACCATCATATTCAGCGTATCAGAGAACCCTACATTAGAGGTTTCAAGGTCCTACCTATAAAAATGTGGAATTTTCCTTTTTTTGCCAGAAGAAAGGTAACGGATGCGTTTTTATTTGGCAACGAATAGATACTATTTGAAAGATAAAGATGGCTTTAAACGATTGTTTGCCTGTTATTTCAAGCAAAATTATGGTTCTATGTCAATTTTAAATTCTTCTTAAGACCATAGAAGGGTGTGCCCTGTTTGCCTCTTTTTGAATTCTTGATCAGCATGCCTATGACTCTAGGCAGGCATGCCTTTCCAAAAACTAACCTGACAAGTATGTGTCCAATAAGAGTCATGCATACTCCTGCCATTTACCCGTACCCCAGTCGTGTAAATATTTGCCTCTCAATTACTTGGACTATCTGTCTTGACTTTTCTCTGTCCTACAGTTACCCAGCGTCTTGATGCAACGTATACAACCTAATGTTCAATATGTGATAACTTCAATCCAACTGATATTCCCTCCTGAATATCAGTTGGCACTTTTAATGAGATTTATATTTAATCAAATAAGAAAACAAGTTTTTTTTCAGATGATATCGCGGGTAAATAATAAAACATAATAATAGAATCTCTTAGGGATACGATTTTTATCTTTTTTCAGAATTAAGTGTCCAACAACTCATTCTACTGTTCGACTTATGTTCAAATCACTCCTTCATAATTTACACAGTATGTGTAAGTCGACTAGAGCGTTCTTATTACGAAACCAAAACAAAAACATTAACGTACGAAGCGAGGGCTTTACTAGGATAAAAATAAAAAACAATTACGATAACTTTCTGGTAAGGGTTAATGACTATTGTTCTAATTACTGTTATGCTAGTATACTTGTTTTTTTATTTAAGTTAGGATTATTTTTAAAAAAATGCTGGGAAATCCGGCTTCCACTACATATAAAAGTCAAAGGGAATTTTGTAAGGAGTTAAATTGGCAGCACGTCATTAGTACTAACAAAGTATTTTTTTCTTTTCAGTTACTAACATTTTTCTCTCTTTCATCATGCTATTTAGGGAAAGAGGTATGAAATATGTTTCGCGGAGTAGTTTTTTTTACGACCTAATGATATACTTATTTTTATGTCTTTAGGGTTTATTATTTCTCTCCAATAACTGTTTTCAGTTTTTGTGTACAATAAAAAATCATTTTACCACAATTTTATTATAACTGTGTTAATTTTTCTTTTAAATGATGAAATTGTTGGAGGTATTCATTAAAATATTATGAAACAAATTATTCTTACTTCTGAATATGGATTCAATTTATCAATCATATTCGGTGTGGAAGGAGATGTAGAAACATTGGAAGGTGCTCCTTTAGCTGAAAATTGTAAGTTTTAGTGCCTTTTATAAGAGCCAAAATCTGAGTTGTCAGGTTAGTAGCCCCTTCCCCTTAATTGCTTTCCCACTTCCCTTTCAACAAGCCCTGCAAGTTTCAACTTAATACCCTCGGCTCTTCTAAGGCTATTCTAAGGCTATTAAAAGAATAAGATTTTAATTGTGATTTCAAATATATAAGTTTCATCAAGTTTAATCTTACCCATCAAAAGTTACGCGTTTGAGAAAATTTGGCTTATTTTTGAAAAAAGGGATAAAGAATCCCAAACAGCTATAAAACATTAATACAAATCACACTATCATATTTAGCGTATCAGAGAACCACACTTTAGAGGTTTCATGCTCCTACCTATAAAAATTTTGAATTTTTCATTTTTTTGCCAGAAGAATGGTCAGGGGGGCGTTTTTATTTGTTTTTTTTTTTCTTTTTCCAAGGGTTAATCGTAATTAACATGTGGTACGAAAATATCGTAGGAGGGCTTATGGGAACGAAAATTATAAGTTCTAGTGCCCTTTTCAAGTGACCGAAAAAATGGAGGGCAACTAGGCCCCTCCCACGCTCATTTTTTTCCTGAAGTCGCCCGATCAAAATTTTGAGATAACCATTTTGTTTAGTATGGTCGAAAATGTGATAACTATGTCTTTTAGTTTTTTTAGTGCTTTCAAAAGAGCTATCTATTCTAATTAAACGGCCTTTGTGATTCAGAGGTTTGTGAATCAATTTTTTTTTAATTTAACGTAAACAGCGTGGTATTGACTAAGGGGAGAATCCCCCTCATATACGTAATAAAAAAAACAAGCGATACGGCTCAATAGTATTCGAAACTTTTAAAATCGGAATTTTGATGTCAATAAATGTATCAAAAGAATGGGCTTATAATGCTGATTCTAAATATATAAATTTTATTAGCCAAAATAAGCCAAAAATAAAAGCTGCATTAACTAAAAAACGATCAGAAAGGAAATAAAAAAAATAAGTTTTTTAAAATGAAAGTAAGGAGCAACATTAAAACTTAAAACGAACAGAAATTATTCTGTATATGAAAGGGGCTGTCCCCTCCTCAACGCCTCGCTCTTTACGCTAAAGTTTGACTCTGTCTCACAACTTTATTTTTTAAAACAATAAAAAACTTTAGCATAAAGAGTGAGGCGTTGAGGAGGGGACAGCCCCTTTCATATACGGAATAATTTCTGTTCTCTTTATGTTTTGATATCTCACCTTAATGTCATATCAAAAATCTAGTTTTTTTTATTTAATAACTAGAATTTCATCTTTTCAGGTTATTGAGTTTTTAATAATTTATATTTTAAAATACCAAATGAATGTCGTGTCAAGGCCAACCACGGGAGTTTATCGATGTGGTAGGACTCTCCGTAAAAAAAAGTTCAGTACTGTTCTATAAGCTTCAAGACATTTTTTAATTTAATATTAATTAAATATATTTAAACAAAAATAAATTTTATGAAAATATAATAGTTAAGAAGCAAATTTTGGTTATAAATTTGCATATGTGTGAGGGGGGGGATAAGTCAAAACATATATTAAAAACGGAACCTAACCTCGGTATCTTTTCCCCCCTAACGCCCACAATGCTGCATTCTAAATAGTGTACACGCGGGGATAAATCATTTTTTGAAATCAAATTACCAGGTGAAATACCCAGTGTGTCTAGTTTCTGTAATCATCTGTCGTGAGTGACAGATGATTCATATATTACGTATTCATATATTAATTAAGTATGAGTTATTTAAATCTATTAAAAATAGAAAAAAACATTAAATAATAATAAGAATAATCTGTATTTTAAATACTATTAAAATCTTATAAAAAAAAAAAAAATACTAAAGAAAAATTACACTCCCTTTGATATCCCTTATTTAAATACAACATTTTCTAATGCGAGACTATAAAAGTGAGCCCAGAACTCATTAACCCATGAGGCAGCCAAGCTCCTCCGTATTGAATAATGGATATTATCAATTACCTTACACCTGAGGACTATATTTCTAAACTCAGTCTCATGGTCTAGTCTTGTCTTGGTAAGTTTAAGGAGTATAAAAAAATATTTGAATAGTTTGATTTATCTTCTAAATTTCATTTTAATAATAACAAGATCACCTATAATACTAACGTATGTGTTTCATCAGGAATTTAAAAATATCGTTTATAATATTTAAGTTGAAGTGTTTCTAGTTGTTTTGCCGAATAAGACCCCCATGATTCTTATTCGTAATATAGGACTTGTACAATTTT
>NC_142797.1:4115454-4135268 GCF_049724085.1 Artemia sp. Qi Xiang Cuo | reverse complement strand
ATATATATATATATATATATATATATATATATATATATATATATATATATATATATATATATATATATATATATATATATATATATATATGTATATATATGTATATAAATTTGCCTGCTTTTAAACAATCGGGGAAAACATCCTCCAAAGGTCAAGGACTCCAATTGAAAATCAAACCTTTTTGGCGTGGAAGGAGTTGTCGTAAATAAATAAAACTTTGGAAGGTCCTCCTTTAGCTGAAAATTTTAAGTTTTAGTGCTTTTTATAAGAATCAAAATCTGAGTTGTCAGGTTAGTAGCCCCTTCCCCTTAATTGCTTTCCCACTTCCCTTTCAACAAGCCCTGCAAGTTTCAACTTAATATACTCGGCTCTTTTAAGTCTATTAAAAGAATAAGATTTTAATTTCTGATTTTAAATATATAAGTTTCATCAAGTTTAATCCAACCCATCAACATTTAAGAGCGTGAGACAATTTTGCCTATTTTCTAAGAAATGTATAAAGACCCTCTTGAAGCTGTCGACAATTATCAAAAATAACACAATCAGATTAATCGTATCAGAGAACCCTACTTGATAGGTTTTACGCTCATACCTATAAAAATGTTTACTTTTACTTTTTTTTGCCAGAAGAATGGTAAATGATGCGCTTTAATTTGGCAACGAGTATATACTATTTGAAAGATAAAGATGGCTTTAAACGATTGTTTGCCTGTTATTTCAAGCAAATTTATGGTCCTATGTCAATTTTACATTCTTAAAACAATTTGAGTGTGTGCCTTGTTTGTCTCTTTGTGAATTCCTGATCAGAATGCCTCGGACTCTTGTCAGGCATGCCAAAAACTAACATGACACGAATTTGTCCAATAAGAGTCCTGGATACTCCTGCCATTTACCCGTGCCCCAGCCATTTAAACAGGTGCCTCGGACTATATGTCTTGACTTTTCTCTGTCCTACAGTTACCCAGCGTCTTGATGCAACCTATACAACCTCGTGTTAAATACTTGATAACTTCAATCCGACTGATATTCCCTCCTGAATATCAGTTGGCACTTTTAATTAGTTGGCAATTTAATTAAATAAAAAAACAAATTTTTTTCAAATTAAAGTGCCAAGCAATAATAAAACTTAAAACTAAAAGAACATATAACTAATGTGAGGGGCTTCGTTCCCTCGTCAGTAATTCACTCGTCACGCTAAAGTTCGAATCATGTTCTAATCACTACTCTCTGATTTACACAGGCTAGTTAATTACAATAGATAGCTATGTTGAAAGAACTAAGACAAAAGCTTTAACGTAAAGAGGGAGGTATTTACAAGAAGACAAATTCACTCCAATAACTAGTAATTTCTGTTCTTTTTCAATTTCAATGGTTCTCCTTAGGCTACTGTCAGTTGAGAAAAATTGTTTTTTTATTTAATTTCTTATCGTATTTCAAAAATTACTATTAAATAATGCTTCAGCTTCAGTGAGAAGTCAAAGATGCTTTTGTACAGAGTTTAATTGGAAGCAAGTAATTAGTACTAACAAAGTATTTTTTTTTCTTTTCAGTTACTAACATTTTTTTCTCTTTCATCATGCTATTTAGGGAAAGAGGTATGAAATATGTTTCGCGGAGTAGGTTTTTTTTACGATCTAATGATATAAGTAATTTTATTTCTATAGAGTGTATTGTTTCTCTCCACTCACTGTTTTCAGTTTTTGTGTACAATAAAAAATCATTTTACCACAATTTTATTATCCCTGTTTAAATTTTGCTTTGAAATGATAAAATTTTTGTTGGTATTCATTAAAATATTATGAAAAAAATTATAATTACGGCTCAATAGGGCTTCAATTTATTAGTCCTTTTCGGCGTGGAAGGAGTTGTCGTAGAAACTTTGGAAGGTGCTCCTTTAGCTGAAAATTGTAAGTTTTAGTGCCTTTTATAAGAGTCAAAATCTGAGTTGTCAGGCTAGTATCCCCGTTCCCTTAATTAATTTCCCACGTCCCTTTCATCAATCACTGCAAGTTTCAACTTATGACCCTCGGCTCTAATAAAGCTATTAAAAGAATAAGATTTTAATTTTTATTTTAAATATAGGCTATAGTTTTCATCAAGTTTAAATCTACCTATCAAAAGTTACGTGTTTGAGAAAAGTTGGATTATTTTTGAAAAAAGGGATAAAGACCCCCTAAAAGCTATAAAACCTTAATATAAATCACACTATCATATTCAGCGTATGCGAGAACACTACTTTAGAGGTACACGCTCCTACCTATAAAAATGTTAAATTTTCAATTTTTTGCAAGAAGAAAGGTCACCGTTGCGTGTTTATTTTTTTTTTTTTTTCCCAGGGGTAATCGTCTTTAACCAGGTGTACTAGAATATAGTAGGAGGTTTCATTGGAAAGAAAATTAAAATTTTCATTTCCCTTTTCAAGTGAACAAGAAAACGGAGGGAAATTAGGCCCCCTCCCATGCGCATTTTTTTCCCGAAGTCGCCCGATCAAAATATTTAAATAACTATTTTGTATAATATTGTCAAAAACGTTATAAATTTGTCTTTTACTTTTTTTAGTGATTTCAATGCATATCTCTGTTATAATTACAATGTCTGGGTTATGAAGCGGCTTTTTAGAAAAATTTTTTTTTTAACTTTTAACATAAACAGCGTGTTATTTACTACATGTATCCCCCCCTCCACTCAGTAATAAAAAAAAAACAAGCGATACCGCTCAATAGTAATAAATACTGTTAAAAACGGAATTTTGATGTCAATAAATGTATCAAAAGAATGGGCTTATAATGCCGATTATAAATATATAAATTTTATTAAGTTTAGTATTACTCATCAAAGGCTACGAGCCTGAGAAAATTTACCTGATTTTTTAAAGAGGGAAGAAACATCACCTACAAGTGAAAGAATTTTAATGAAAAGCCCACCGTCAGATTCAACGTATCAGAAAACCCTATTACATAGGTTTCAAGCTCAGATCTGAAAAACTCTGCAACTATATCTTCAACATTTTTTTTTCCAGAAGAAAAATATACGAATAAAGAAATTCGTTACGTAAGTTAATTTGTAAATTACGTTACAATCAAACTTGGAGACAGCCATTTAACAAAAGAAGAGCAAAATTTGTATGCAAATTTTGTTTAATTATTAAATGACGGCTAGCCAAATTAAAATCTGCATTAACTAAAAAACAATCAGAAATGAAATAAAAAAAATATTTTTTTTAATTGAAAGTAAGGAGTGACATAAAAACTTAAAACGAACAGAAATTTGTCCATATAAGAAAGGAGTTCTCCAATTCCCAACACCTCACTCTTTACACCAAAGTTTGACTCTTTCTCACAAATTTCTTTTTTATAAAAATAAAAAACTTTTGCGTAAAGAGTGAGTCATTGAAGAGGGGATAGCTCTCTTCATATACAGACTAATTTCTGTTCGTGTTATGTGTTGATATTGCACCTTACTTTCATATTAAAAAACTAGTTTTTTTATTTAATAACGTGAAGATCCAATTTTAAGTTGCTTGAGATGGTAATAATTTCTAATTTCAAAGTACCAACTGATATTCAGGAGGTATTGGCTAGGCAAACCACGTGAGAGTCTATATGTGTTAGGAATCTCATTAAAAAAAAGTTCATTAATGTTATATTAGAATCAATCAATGCGTTAATTGAATATTAATTGAATATAGTTAAACAAAAATAAATTTTGACTAATGTCTGCCAAATATATGCGATAACGTCAGAGAGATCCTTACGATATACGATAACGTCAGAGAGATCCTTTTTTGTATCTCAAATTTTGGCCCTAATAGGAGTTTGGCCATCTGTAAAAAAATTATCGCCGAAAATTCTGAGTTGCACAGATTGGGGTCCTTGAACTGATGTATGTTTTCTCCCGACTAACACATAATGTATTTTGGCATCAATGAACTAAAAGACCATGTATTAATATCAATATCAAATTGTTTTTGTTGTTCAATAAAGTATCATTGTAACAAAAAGTCAAAGTTAAGCTTAAATAGTACGGTTTCGAGGAGATGTCAGTGTCTTTTATATACCAAAAAAATTATATTCCTTTTAAGTTTTAATGTCGCTTAATACTATCAGTTAAAATAAATGTTTTTTATTTAATTTTAGAACATTTTTAAACGAATGCAGGTTATAATTTTGATAACCTAATTAAAAAATTAAAACAAATTTTGCATTTATTAATCTTGGCAGAGTTATTTTTTGTATGAAGGATCCCCCCCTCAATACCTGTATCTGTACCCTAACGTCTGGAGCGATTTTACATAACCTTCCTAGAAAACAGTCCACAACACTAGCTATAATTCTCCTCGCTGAAAATGTGATAAACGGTAAAGTTTTATAGCATTGAGAAGAGCATTGAGAAGGGGGCACTTCTTTATATATGGAATACTTTCCTTTTATTTTTCAAATAATGTCGGTAAGTCTATCTCACTCTCTAAGAATTATGAGTCTCCTTCTGCAGTAAGACTCATCTGTGGAAATTTCCTATCTATGACCCTGTCTCCCCCCGCCCTGTCAATTTCAATTCAGACAGTTCTATCCTTGCTAAAAATTCTCCCTCCCTGTAAAATTTCTTGCGAAAGATTAAGCCTAAAAAACTCTTCTTATCATTTTTTCCTTTGAATTAGACTTAAACTTCTAGTCGGAGAAAATCCCCCTTCCGTGGAATTTATTTCTCCAGAATTAAAAAACTTGGATACCAGCCTACGTTTAAGTCCCGAATAACATCTTCGCATGAAAAATTTGGCAAAGAGAATTTAAGGTAATTCAAAAGAATTTTGTTCAGTACTTAACTGAAATCTCACCATTCCCATGGAAAATCAAACACATGGAATTTCCCTCCCGATGACAGATTCTCCCTGTTGAAATTTACACCCTGTACAACACCTCATTCCCAGCAAAAAGTTAATATAATTTCCAATAACAAATACTATGCGTAGTCCAATTTCAGATTTTCTTAAGTTACAGGGCTATCTCCGCATACTCAGAGGTTTCATTTTATAACTAAAGACATAGTTATTTTATCTTTCAACAATATTGAACAAAATGGCTATCTCAAAATTTAGATCAAATAACTTCCAGAAAAAATGGGTGTGTTAGGGGGTACAGCTGCCCTCCAATCCTTTTGTCACTTAACGTTGGAGCCGTGATCTCAAACTTTGCCCCCACCCATATTAAGATTCAGCGTAGTCGATATATATATATATATATATATATATATATATATATATATATATATATATATATATATATATATATATATATATATATATATATATATATATATATATAATTTTTTGGTGCATCTTATAAAGTCGTTTTTATTAATTTTATTCATATAGTCGGAAACTTTTGTCAAACTGACTGTGTCTTTCTGACGACCTCAACTCAGAAATAAACGAGATGCGCTTTAGTGGCCCCCGGACTAATATATTTCTTCTCCCCAGGCTTCTTTGATTTTTCTATATATTCCAAGGGATTGTGACGGACTTTTGTCTTCTTCCCAAACCTGATCTCTAGATCTTTTAGCACTTTTTTCACAGCTTTTGTAATCAATCCTGTTTCCACTCCAGGTTCAATGCCATTATTCCACCAGCCTGATAGCCCACAATTGTCTAGTATACTCTTAATTTGCAAAGGCCAATAATCTTTTCTTTTATCCAGTAACACTTCATTAAAAGCTTTTTCTGTTAACCTATAATCTGTTATGGCTTTATATTTACCAAATAACCTACCTTGCGTATTAACGGTTTCTGGGAATTAAATAGAATTTTAAATTTAATAAAAAACGACTTTATAAGATGCACCAAAAAATTTTATATATATATATGTATATATATATATATATATATATATATATATATATATATATATATATATATATATATATATATAGCTCAGAGCTAGAAAAAATAACCTTCTTTTCAAGAGAAAGAAGGAAACATACTCAAGGAAACACTTAATATCGATAAAAATCAAATCATCAGATCACTTACCTTGGTATTATTCTTATTAAATACGGCGGGAGTAGTGACATCGTTAAAAATAGAAAAGCCAGGGATCAGTGTGTTTTTCTTACAGTTAAAAAAAAGTTTCGAAGAATAGGAAGATAAGTCTGCAAACCGAAATTAGCATATTAAAAGGTATAGTGATGACAGTTATCCAATATTGCTATGAAGCTTGGATGCTCCGGAAAATGGTTGAAAATTCGCTAGATGTTTTCCAGACAGTTTGCCTAGGAATTGATCTGTAGATTTAACTGTAGTTTAATCCCACTTTTTAGGGCTATAATGGAAGAAAGGTTGAGAAGCCTGGGGAATTTCTGCGAATGAAAGGTGACATATTGTCCTTTTTGCCAAACCGACTAGGGCTAAACAGAAGGCAGGATGTCCTTGGATGGGGAGAGAGGATCTAATAAAGAATAGTTTATAAGAAACGGGGCCTTCCTGGGATGGGGAAAAGAGGAAGGCTTTGAATATATAAGGATGGAGGAGCATTGTACATAGCTGTAGTGGCCTCAGTTAGTTCTCTGCTGCAGCGAGTTGTTAAATTGATACTTATTTTTCATTTGACCCGGGGAAACCCATAGAAAAATTCCCCAGGATTCCAGCCTAGCTGATAATGTGCACCGGGGGATTCTTCTGGAATATCTCAAAATATAAGATTGAGTCTCCAAAGAAAAAGTAAGACAAATAAAAAGTATTTCGTATAGGAATTCTGGAATTACCCTGTATAACTTACCCTGAAAAGCACCTCCCTTCTTAGAAGCTTACCTCTTCACTAAAAATTCTACCCTGAAAAATGTAGTAATACTTTCTTATATATACTATATAAAAACAAACGACAAATTTCATAGGCTGTAGTCCTTTTCCTGGGATATGTGGAGGGTCATGTTAAATAGGTCAGTTTTTTTTTGGGGAGATGGGAAGGGTGTGAAGGGGGCTAACTTCGCACTAAATATTTTTTTTTACCTAAAAATGATATTAAAAATTTTAATTTATATTAAAATTATTCGTGTTCTTTTTTTTTTTTTTAATTAAAAAAAAAAATAAATAATAGCAGGCACAAAAAAAAAAAAAAATACGTAACAAAAATTTTATCCTGGCAAAAAATGGAAAATTATACATTTTTGCAGATGTGAGCTTAACAAATCTACAGCAGAATTATCTGATATAATGAAAGCGATGGTTTGATTTTCAATTGGAGTCCTTGACCTTTGGAGGATGTTTTCCCCGATTTTTTAAAAGCAGGCAATTTTTCTCGGGCTTTTATATTTTGATTGGTAACACAAAATATTTTATATTTTAATGGTATATATATATATATATATATATATATATATATATATATATATATATATATATATATATATATATATATATATATATATATATATATATATATATATATATATATATATATATATATATATATATATATGTAATATATAATAATATTATAAAATAATATATATATATATATATATATATATATATATATATATATATATATATATATATAGATATATATATATATATATATATATATATATATATATATATATATATATATATATATATATATATATATATATATATATATATATATATATATATATATATATATATATATATATATATATATATATATATATATATTTTGTTAAGAAGCTTAACAAAAATTCAGATATGTAAAAAAAGATTTTATTTATTTACAAAAAATGTACATTTACGTCTTGTGAGATTCTACTAAGTATCGTCAAATATACTAACCAAATTTATATGCAACTAAATACGTTTATACATCTTAAATGAAACTAAATCAACCTACCTCAAAAAATTTTAGGTCAAAGTAACAAAATAAATATTCTTCGAGAAAAGAATGGGAATTTTAAGTAAGGTTGCCGAAATGAAATGGGCTGGTCAACCCCAATACAAGCTAAAAATTAAAATCTAACTTATCATTATTGTACTATTCTAAAGAGACTGGGAACATGTTTTGCTGAATAGAGCTTGTATGGGACACTGAGTCGGTCTTATAATAAGGTTGGATAACACTTGGATCATAAAATTGTTGGTAGGGTTGGTATTGTTGGTGGTTGGTATTCGTAGATGGGGGTTGGTATTGCTGTTGGTTGGTATTCGTAGGTTTGGGTGGGTAGAGTTGGTATTGTTGGTGTTGTTGGCTAGTATGATTACTGTTAAAATATTTTTGATTTAAATATCTTTCATTGGAAGGCCACTTCTGACTTACTAGGACCGTGTTTTTATCATCCTTAGTTATAGTCCCGTCCGTTGGATATAACATACATGTATGTGAAGGGACTGGAAATAAAAAATTGCTGGAATTACTTACTGACTTGTTTATTTCTTCTCTTAATATACTTGTCATAGGAAAGATATGTTCGAGGTAGTAAAATAATCACCTACACTGTTTGACACAAGGTTCATTGACTAGGTCACTGGTTCACAGCCTGAACTGGTCATGGGGCCTTGTATATGTGTAGGCCCAGAAAAAGTAAACATAAAATTGTTCACATAATGGTTTTCTGGTTGACAAAATATACTTGAATTATTCTTTGTTTCTTCTGCTTTTCTTAGAGCTTTTTAATTATTTTTCAGTTTCGACCTTCTATTTTGGAACCAAACTACTCTCTGCTGCTCAGTTACTTGGATTGAGTGTGACAGTTCTATCCTGCGTTGTTTACTGTTGTATATATTTTTCTTGAATTCTTCTTCTAGTTCACAGACTTGTTTCCCTGTGTAATTCATATGAAATCTTTTGGATGGGGTTTCCTTCCCTGAAAAAAAAAAATCAATAAAAGATATTTCATTCATAAAAAGATATTATATATATATATATATATATATATATATATATATATATATATATATATATATATATATATATATATAGATAGATAGATAGATAATTTTATTCACCCACTCGATACAAAACCACAAATGGCACGAATGGAGTATAAAGAAAAAGAAAAAAAAAAAAAAAAAAAAAAATAAAAAAAAAAACATAACAAAAATGAAAAAAAAAAAAAAAAAGTTACGATACACCCCCAAAAAAAAAAGACATTATTACAAAAAAATCACTAAGGACGAATTGCAATTGCCAGACTACTAGGCCCAAGCGACCCCAAAAATTCAGAACGACGTTTCGTCACAGCAGCAATCGGATCTGTGATACCGAACCTTGCAGACATCTTGGAATTTTTAACCCCCGGTGGGGTATTTAAAAGAAATTTTGCATATTTGTAAAAAAGTGATCGAAGGTTTCTTTTATCACTAACACTAAATATATGACAAAACGGTGATAAAGCCAGAAAGTGTGGGATCACCAGTGCATTATATAGCCTAGCTCGAATTTGTCGATTATATTTCACTTTAGTTGAAGATAGCGCCCCGTAAGCCTTACGTGCCTTTTCTGCGAAATTACTTATTTGGCGAGCACGTGTAGATGCCATGTTATGACCTATAGGCATTCCTAAGTACATTATGGAGTCAGACAGTGGAACCTCTTGAGCACCAAATTTGACAGCAAGATCTATACAATCTGCATTTCTCCTATTGAAATCAACAATCTCGCTTTTACTTGCATTAAAAGATAGGCCTATCTCTCTATAAGCATCATCAAGAATCTGAAAATTTTCTTCAATACGAGACAAACATCTACTTAAATTAAAAATATCATCTGCGTAATTAAGTAATGTTACATCCAAACCTCGGAAAATGCAGCTCATTTGCACTAACTTTTGGGCCTCGAGAACACTATTATTATACAACCGGGGTGACGAAATTGCACCCTGCCTAATGCCCTTTCTAACCGGAATAGCTTTTGGTAATACAATCGGCCCGTTAGGAGACGGGACTTTAACTTGGACTCGAAGCTTCTTATACATATCCCGAAAAGGCAAAATAACCGATCGGTCACACCACGTTTATGAGCAGACACTAATAACTGGGGATGTATCCCAGAATCAAAAGCACGTCTAACATCGTGACTCGCTAGAATAAGGGATTCATTCAGTTCATCAGCTTCTATTAATATATTAGCAAGAATATAATGGACGTGCTCGCGACCAACACCTTTTTTAAATCCGAACTGATTATCGGGGGTAGAACATTGAAAAGCAATATGATCTATAACTAGCAATTCCATAAGCTTACATAAAACCGGCGAAACAGTTATAGGGCGGTAAGATACGCATTCAAACGGATTTTTCCCTTTTTTCAAAATAGGTGTAATAACTCCAGTACCAAAAACGTCGGGAACGAGACCAGAATTAAAGATAATTTGGAATAGAAGCTCTAAATGACTCAGGAGACCAGCAGTACCATGTACAAGATGCAACCCACACAACTTGTCGACACCTTTCGATTGTTTCTTTTTTAATTTTGAAATTGCACGAATCAGATTAGGAACAGTTACTATGTAGCCAACACCAGAACTAGGCAATTCCATGAACTTATCCAGTTCGACTTCATATTTATCTTCAAGATCTTGTTCGGGTGGAGAGAACTCAGAAGTAAAGTGGGACACCCAATCTTGCTCAGAGATCACAGGTTCGACACTATTCTGATCACCATTACGTTTAAGAAATCTCCACACAGCATTTGGATCATTACTTATCAATTGACTATGTTGATCGATCACTTCACATTTATGCTTAGACAAAATCTTAGCAAATCTGCGTTTGCTGAACAGCCGAACTTCATTTACAACACCTGATTTCGGACGACCACACTCATTCCAGAGCCTAAGCCAAAATTTTGCACGACCACATGCTTCACTTAGAGCAGGGTTTTCGGACCACTTTGGAATTTCCGTTCCCACTCGGACTTTACGAATGGGGACCGCAGCGGCCTCGGCAGATAACAGTGCGTGAGATATTTCACTACAGTAGATGTTTAGTAGCAGCTGTTTCTCTTCATCTTGAATACATACACTCTGCTGTAGTAATTGGAACGGCACTTTAATCTTTGTGAGAATCTCATCCAATACGTAATGATAAGTAGCCAGGTCAATTTTACTCCAATTAGTTTTGATTTTCCACTTCTTTTCATTAGTTGGGGGGTTAGGAGAGGCAAGAATTACTCGAAAAGTGTTTATAATTGGAAAGTGATCAGACGCGCTTACGCTCAGATCTACGTGCGAATTGCCGGAAGCTGGAGATTGGATGGAACTTAACATGAAGTCGAGAGATGAAGTCGAGCCTGAGTTATGGATATAAGTAAAACACAGATCATTGTTAGCAAGACGAAGACCGTCACAGGAAGATAGGAGGATCTGTGCTCGAGCGTTAGACTCATCAGTCAAGTCACAGTTCACGTCACCAGCGACTATACATACAAGGCCCTGGCTAGAACAGCTGCCCACCGAACTCGATAGCTTACTGCAGGCTTCACTAAATTTTTTTCTGATTTACTGTCTCTGTAGTCTGTTGGCATGTACACAGAGTGGATAACAGTTTTGTGCACCTTAACAGCAACAAAAAAGTCTGAAGATTTATACAGAATGGGATTTAACCTGCTGCTAACAAGAATGGCGATTCCACCGGACGGCCTTCCCCTGCCCGATGACTTTGCAGGAGTAGCAAATACTTTGACGCCATCGTTTAGCTCAAGCAGACTAACGGCTTGATTCGAGAGGAAGTGTTCCTGCACACAGAGTACATCATTATAACATAACAATCCTTCTAACAGTGGCATTTTATCAACCACTCCACCATTTAAGTTCCATGAAACAACCCGTATAGAATCACCGATCATTGTTTAGAAATTAGCTTCTGAGCTACTGGACATTGGAAGCTGTAGCACGGGTGTCGAGAAGAACCACACAGAGCGCATTTGGGGGCATTTTGGCATGGATTGTCCCGAGAGCTGGAATGATCTCCACCGCACTTTGAACATTTCGGGGGATCTACACAAGATTTTGCTGCATGTCCGTAGGACTGACAGTTGTAGCACTGCATCGGTAAGAATTTAAATTCTGTAATGGGTAGTCGCTCGTAACCAAAAATGGGCGGAGAGTTCATTGCGATAAAGAGATGAGCTTTGCTTTCAAACTGTAATTTGAATGACCGAGTACTACCAATTTGTACGGCCTTAACACAGTTCGGTACAACTGAGCGCAGTTCGTCATCTGAAGTTTCAGTGGGAACGTGGCGGATTATTCCGAAGAAAGCGGGAGTTTTTACTTTAACACTTATAGTTGAGTCACTTTTACCCACTGCCTCAGCCAGGGACTCGGCAGCATTCTTGTTGTTCAAGACTACTCTCCATTCAGATTTCCTAGGTTTCAGCTCCACAATGTTCAGAACTAGTATCACCACATACTCTGTCCAAATAGGATTTCCGAGCGCTAGGGTTCGAAAGATCTTTCAGGGGATTCTTCAAAACAACCGCATATGACAGTTTCGACATGATCGTGTTGGTTTCTGCCGCAGGCATAGCAGAGACAGAAGGAGAGGGATTAGAATCCACGTAACTATCGAACTTAGCACACAATTCGTTTACTTTCCGGGTTAGGGTAGCCGTCACTTCTCCCGGGATTATCGGAACGTCATCAGGTTCGAAAATCACAAACCGCGGCAACGAGATATTTTTATCTTCACAAACCCGAAATACTTTTAATATGTCCAGGATATCATCGGTGTTCTTCGATCGCGCAGTAACACGTGTGGTAATTCCTGCTAGGGGCCACAATAACTCCTTCGCCATTGCAATTGCTTCCTCTGAGAAAAACTCGACTGCTTTTTTCGCTATATCCTCCGAGCGATTACCAGCTTTTATCGCACGGAAAGCATAATTCAGTAACGCATTCCAAACCAATTTCTCATTACTCCCCATCGCAACAGCCACGTCACAATCCGTAATGCAAAATCAAAGTCCGAGGGGAGGAGCCAGTTCAATAAACTACGACGTAATACAGAGCTATTTAAGCTAATAAGCGAGGAAGCGTAGTCTCTTGCTACCTGATCCCCGCAGTTTAAGGGAGTCACACTCCCGGCAGGTACAACGGCCCTTGCGACAAGAAACTCCCCTCTTCTGCTCGCTTATTAGTAAAATTTAACAATATGAACGCACTCTAGAATCCGCTATTAAGAATTATTATTAGTATTTCAAACTAAGTCACTGAATTAAATTCAAGCCCAAGCAGTGAATGAATGAATATCAATAATCTAGGTCAAGTTCAGGTCAATTCACCAAAAGTCGACTGTTATTTACTCCAAACTAAGTCACTGAATTAAATTCAAGTTCAAGCAGTGAATTAATGAACATCAAGAAACTTAGGTCAAGTTCAAAGCAAATGAATTAATCCTGGTTGAGAGCACGCTTTAAAGTTCAAGAAATCCAAAAAAGATGTTTTCACTTGGGAGACTAGAATCAAGACTGATATATATATATATATATATATATATATATATATATATATATATATATATATATATATATATATATATATATATATATATATATATATATATATATATATATATATATATATATATATATATATATATATATATATATGTATACATAGCAATTTTTTCTGCTTTGACCGAAGAAATTCTTAAAGATAATATAAAAACTATCATATTCGATAGCCAGACAGAAAAACACTCAAATTAAATAAAAAAAAAGAGATTCTCAACTGAAAGCAAGGAAAAGATTTGAAAACCATTTGAACAGATTTTTTTGCACGTAGGGGGTTGTCTCCTTTTCACTTCTTACTGAGAAGGTTGGCCTTCCTCCAAGTTTTCTAAGAAAAACTGGATTACATTTCGTGAAACTGTAAAGTTTTATGAATACAATAATTTTTGGTAACGCAGAAAAAAAACGATCAATATTTCAATGATCTCTCTTCGGATTTTGATGTGTAATTAAACAGTTCGTTATTTCCCAGGGGTTATCGTATAGACCCAGTGGGCCTAGAACGTCAGAAGAAGGTTCCTGCTTCCCCGTCTTTTCCCCCCCCCAATAAAAAAAATCGTGGATCCGCCCGGGATCAGCCCGCACAGTATTGAAAGCAGCCAACTTAAAGATATAAACCATGTGCATAAATACTGGGTTTCGAATCAAACCTGGCCAAAGTAAACTGGACTTAGGGCCTTTAGTGTCATTACTTCCACCACTTTCATCCCTGAACACTTTCTTCCATCCTCTTTCAAGTCCTGCTCCTGAACATTATTTGATGCTTTAAATTTGCAGAATAATCATTAATATCAGTTAATCAGTTAATCAGTTATTGAAACGCTTCTTTGCAATCAGTTATCAGAATAATCAGTTCTTGAAACGCTTCTTTGCAATCGTCACACCAAATTGACACGAACACTGGAGGTTTTCCCAAATTCCGAGACACGGACAAAGTTGTTTAAAGCTCCAGGATTTCCAAGTTGTCACAAACAATTCGGATTGGCCCGCCTTCTCCATTTCTCTCTTCCGATTGGTTGAATTGAAGAGAGGAGCTTTTAATTTGGGCTGCAAAAAAATCCTTTTTAAACCAATCAAAACGTAGCATTTATTGCTCTGATCTAAAGAATTTTTTTTTTTGTAAATTACTTGAATGCTTTTTGTTAATTCATTAGGGGAGTTTATATATATATATATATATATATATATATATATATATATATATATATATATATATATATATATATATATATATATATATATATATATATATATATATATATATATATATATGTATGTATATATGTATATATATATATATATATGTATATATATATATATATATATATATATATGTGTGTGTGTGTATATATATATATATATATATATATATATATATATATATATATATATATATATATATATATATATATATATATATATATATATATATATATATATATATATATATATATATATATATTGAGTTGAAACCTTTGGGAATACTTCTATTATTATGTCTGGTCTTATAGTTTAAACAGATAAAAAGAGTGTGAGTTTATCCAGGTTGTCAAAGAGCAATAGATAAAGTCTTTTGGGAATGATATTAAGTTTTATTTTTCAGGTCAACTTCAGAAATAAAAAATTTAATTAAAAAATACTGTTTGTGTCAGGATTTAAATTGTTTAAAAAATTTATTGTTTAAACGGAAAAATTTCTGTTCGTTTTAAGTTTTAACCTCGTTCCTTACTTTCAGTTAAAAAAAAATTTTTTTTTTTATTTAATATACTCAAGACAAGAACATAGATTGTGCTTTACTGAAAACAAAATATATTTGAAACATTTTCACTTTTTTTCTTAAAACATTAGAAATCATTAAAATATCAAGGAATGAATAACAGTAAATGTACCTGGGCACCAACAATGGGGTAAGGGCTGAATGGGCAAATGGCTCCACTGGAAATTTGGGACTATAAGGTAATCACAAGAATAGAGATTTGAATATGGAAAAAATGTTTGTATTAGTTGTTGAAAATTTAGCTGAAGAAAATTTTATGTTACGGGAGGGGATATAAAAGTACTGAAAGAGTATGCTTGCCTAGGTTGTAGACTTGTTTCAAATTGTAAGTGAACAAGAAAGAGAGCTTTAATGTCAAGTAAAGGTAAAAGTTGGCACGAGAGGCCAACTGAAAGCCACCAGCGTGAGGCCCAGTTTTCTGTTACCAAAGTGTCGCTACGCCACCGGCGCCCCACCGCTAGCAGAGGCGGCGGTGTTCGGCTGACTTTGACTTAATTCTACAGCAATTCTTTATGTCGTCAACCGCAAAGTCGGAGCTTTTCTTTATCATGTTGTTGAATATTTCAATTTTCCTGATTAGAAATCAAGTAGGGCTTCCACTATCCCAAAATTGATGGGTATTTCCCCGAAAATGTATGTGTCAACCCGAAAAAAAATTGGTTCCCCCAAAATCACTCAATCACGGTTTTACCCCTAGAGATTTATCAACAGTGACTCTCCCTGCCAAATTTTACTTTGCATACTGTAATTCTTCACTACTCTCTTGTTCGTTAATTTTCGTCTCTTTTGTCATTTTTCATAAAAACCCAGACACGTGCAATTGCAAAATACATAATTCTTCATATGACGGGGTAAAATAACTGGCATATTCTTAAAGAATTGTCTTAAGAATATAAGAGCAAAAGAAATCAAGCTAAAAAGGAGTATTTTTGCAAATAGAATAGTACCTGCTATACATTATGGGGTAGAGATATGGGGACGCGAAAGGAAGGTGAAAAAAAATAGAATACAGGTTCATTATTTAAAAAAAATAATAGGGTAGATAAGAAGTTTAATAGCATTATTATAAAGGGTTAATTGTTTTTTGTTTTTTTTTGCTTGAAAAATAAACGGTTAATACGCATGGTAGGTTATTTGGAAAATATACTGCCATATACATCGTTAACAGATTATCGGTTAACAAAAAATGCTTTTAATGAATTGTTAATGAATAAAAGAAAAGATTCTTGGCCTTTGCAAATTAAAAGTATACTAGACAATTGTGGGCTATCAGGCTGGTGGAAAATTGCATTAAACCTGGAGTGGAAACAGGATTGATTACAAAAGCTGTGAAAAAAGTGCTAAAAGATCAAGAGATCAGGTTTGGGAAGAAGACAAAATTCCGTCACAATCCCTTGGAATATATAGAAAAATCAAAGAAGCCTGGGGAGAAGAAATATATTAGTCCGGGGGCCACTAAAGCGCATCTCGTTTATTTCTGAGTTGAGGTCGTCAGAAAGACACAGTAAGTTTGACAAAAGTTTCCGACTATATCGACTACGCTGAATCTTAATATGGGTGGGGGCAAAGTTCGAGATCACAGCTCCAACGTTAAGTGACAAAAGGATTGGCGGGCAGCTGTACCCCCTCACAGCTGTTCTGGAAGTTATTTGATCTAAATTTTGAGATAGCCATTTTGTTCAATATTGTTGAAAGATAAAATAACTATGTCTTTAGGTATAAAATGAAACCTCCGAGTCTGCGGAGATAGGCCTGTAAGTTAAGAAAATCTGACCTTTGTCTACGCATAGTATTTGTTATTGGAAAGTATATTAACATTTTGCTGGGAGGGAGGGGTTGTACTTGGGGTAAATTTCTACAGGGAGAATCTTTCCTCGGGAGGGAAATTCCATGTGTTTGATTTTCCATGGGAATGGGGAGATTTCAGTTAAGTACTATACGAAATTCTTTTGAATTACCTTACATTCTCTTTGCCAAATTTTTCATGCGGAGATGTTCTTGGGGACTTATACAGAGGCTGGTATCCGCGTTTTTTAATTCTGGAGAAATAAATTCCACGGAAGGGGGATTTTCTTCGACTAGAGGTTAAAGTCTAATTAAAGGAAAAAATGATAAGAAGAGTTTTTTAGGATTAATCTTTCGCAAGAAATTTTACAGGGAGGGAGAATGTTCAGCAAGGATAGAACTGTCTGAATTGAATTTGACAGGGAGAGGGGATACACTTTAAGATAGAGGAAATTTCCACAGATGAGTTGGACGTCAGAGTGAGAAGCATAATTCTTAGAGAGTGAGCTAGACTTACCGATATTATTTGAAAAATAAAAGGAAAATATTCCATATATAAAGAATTGCCCCCTCCCCAATGCTCTGCTCAATACGCTAAAACTTTACAGTTTATCCCAATTTCTTAGCGGCTACTGAACAATAGGGGCTGTTTAATTAGAATAGGAAGCTTCTTTAAAAGTGCTACAAAATTTAGTGTACAGAGCAAGGTATTGAGGGGGGATCCTTCATACAAAGAATAACTCTGCCAAGATTAATAAATGCAAACTTTGTTTTAATTTTTAAAGTAGGTGATCCAAATTAGAACCTGCATTCGTTTAAAAATGTTCTAAAATTAAATAAAAAACTATTTATTTTAACTGATATTATTAAGCGACATTTAAACTTAAAAGGAATATAATTTTTTCGGTATATAAAAGAAACTGACCCCTCCTCGACACCTTGCTATTTACGGTTAACTTTGACTTTTTGTTACAATGCTACTTTTTTGAACAATAAAAACAATTTGATATTTATATTAATACATGGTATTTTAGTTCATTGATGACCAAATACATTATGTGTTAGTGGGGAGAAAACATACACCAGTTCAAGGACCCCAATATGTGCCCCTTAGTGTTTTCGGCCGTGCTTTTTTTACAGATGGCCAAACTCCTATTAGGGCCAAAATTTGAGATACAAAAAAGGATCTCTCTGACGTTATCGTATGTATTTGGCAGACATTAGTCCACAATTATACAGCATTAGCAAATATCAATGATAAGATAATTCCTCTGGTTGCGCTTGAAAACCTGTTTCCACGTAGGCTCATGGGTGGGATATTAAGGAGAGGCACCTCCATCAAACATGGAATAATAATTGTTGAAATTAATTTTTAATTTCACATTAAAACTTATATTTCGTTTTCATATTCTTTTTTAAGGTCCTTATTGTCAGTTGAAAATACGTGTGTTTCATTTAACCTGCAAAAATATATATTTAATACTACTCGGTGTTATCTGATGTGTTCTTGGTCTGATTTGATGTGTTCTCAGTCTTATCTGATACTTTTTGGTCTAAACAGGTCTGTTCTTTGTCTGATCTGATCTTTTCTCTGTTTGATCTTATCTGTTCTGGATCATTCTGATATTTTCTCGGTCTGAACTGAACGGTTCTTGGCCTAGTCAAATCTTATTTCCGTCCGATTGGTCTCATCTTATGTATTCTCGGTATGACGTTATCTTTTGTCTCTCTGATCTGATCTTTTTTTTGTCTGATATTATCTGTTCCTTGACTGAGTTGGTCTTTTCTAGTTCTGATATATTCTGTTCTAGATCTGATCTCTTCTTTGTCTGAACTGATCCGTTCTTGAACTTATAATATTTGTTATCAGTGTCATCCGTCTGCTGTCTTATATAATCGTTTCTTGGTATGATATATCATTGGTCTGATATAAGAGATTCTTGTTTTATCTTATCTGTTTTATGTCTGATCTGATCTGTTTTCAATCTGATCTGATATGTTATTGGCCTGATCTAATCTTTTCTTTATCTGATCTGATCTTTTTTGTCTGATCTGTTCTTTGTCTCATCTGATCGGTTCTCGATCTTATCTGATGATTCTTGGTCTTATCTGATCTCTTCTTGGTCTGATCTGCTCTGTTCTCGTTCTAGTCTGATCCTTTCTTGGCTTCAACTGATCTGTTTTCGGTCTGATCTGATCTCTTCTCTGTATGATCCGATATTTTATCGGTCTGATATTATCTGTTCTAGGTCAATTCTGATCTGTTCTTCGTGTCATATGATCTTTTCTCGATCTGAACTGATCTGGTCCTTGGATTTCTTAGTTCTGAAATGATTGTTTTGCAGCTTGATCTGATTTATTATTGGTCTCATTTGATTTGTTCTCGGTCTAATATGATCTGTTCTCGGTTGATCTGATCTGTTTTCGGTCTGATCTGTTCTCAGTCTTAGCTGATCTCTCCCCGTTCTGATCTCTATTCACTATGATCTGATCTGTTCTCAGTCTGATCTACACTGGGTCTTATCTTATCTTTTTTCTGTCTCATGAGATATGTTCTCGGTCTTATCTGATCTGTTCTCGGTCTAAGCTGATCTTTTCTCGTTCTGATCAGATCTGTTCTCGGTTTGATCTGGTTTTTAATGGGTCTTATCTTATCTTTTCTATGTCTGATGTGATATGTTCTCGTCCTTATCTGATCTGTTTTTGTTATAAGTTTATATCTCTCGGTTCTGATATGTTTTCGATATGATCAGAATGTTCTCTTCTCGTTCATATTCG